>NC_138226.1:13309670-13474670 GCF_964197995.2 Scardinius erythrophthalmus | reverse complement strand
TTTATTTACATCTCATGCCGCGGGGTGAATGAATGAACACAATGGAGAGGAGGAGGACCGCTGAAATGCGCCTTTGCAACGAGAGTGACAAACGCCCTTAATGGATAAATAAACGAATAAATTCAGCATTAATCATATAAATCTGTGTCACTGGTGCGATTATTACGGTGGCAATGGCTGCTGTGAGTCTGACGGATCCGCTTTGCAAACCATGTTCTTATCGTTCACATTTCAAAGGTAATGCCGATCTCTTCAATAACAGTTGCTTATTATTATTATTATTATTTATTTTTTTATGAAATGATCATCTGATTGAATATGAACACATTCATGCTTTATTTCTCGTTGTCTACAGTTGAGGTGTGTGTGAGGAAGCCCTTGATGCCCATTCACCTGAGCAGTGATCAGGTGGCACTGGAGATGCTGTGTCTCTGCAGCCAGCTGGATCTGTTGATCAGAGCTCAGGTCCATCAGGTGAGACACTTACACTGATGCTGAATATACCTGTGTGTTTCTCTCAACATTCAACAAAGCTAATCTACATTAGCAGTTTCAGGAGAATCTTAAACAGGACTCTAGTCCTGAGGAGTCTGAAAGTTTTAAGAGACATGGTAAGCTTAAGACTATACTGATGACAATAATAACTTTACTGTATTAGTATAATTGCTATCATACAACCTCTGAATCTGGTTGTGTCAATAGGGGCGGAGATAATAAATCAGATGAACCAATGCCTTGAACATTCGTCTGAACCGGTGCTTCAGCTTGAGGTATAGGCTAACTAACCACCAATTAACCATACGTCTTAACTCAGTTATGATTTTTGGATAATGTGTTCCCATTTATTTCCATTTCTTTAGGAACATTTGGAAGTTATGAATTTATTCTCTCTATTTCCTCGAGTGGAAGTTTATATGATACACGGAAGGCCTATTGACATGCTGGAAAAATCTCTTGCAGATGGTGAGACCACAGAAGTAGAATATTTGGCTAGAATGGTAATTATTTTGGAATGCGGTACTGTAACATTCACCACCCAATGGTTGAGACCATACCTGGGTAATAATAATAATAAACTTTATTTGTATTTCACCTTTTATACAAGAAATGCAGCTTATGTTGTTCTACAATAAAAAAGCATGACAATAAGCACCAAGTACTTAACATGAAAAAAGTACAAATACAATAATTACTATAAAGTAAGATTAAAAATAATATCCATTTCAAGAAAATATTAAATTAGCTGCCCTATACATAAAATGCATAACAAAAAAAGAAAGAAAACATAATAATAATACTAATAAGACAACATAATACATAGAATGCTTCAGAAATGTAATTAGCTAGTTTTTAGCATTCTTTTACAAACTGGATTCCTTAATACATGTATACTACATTTATATTAAAATGAACAAACATACATATTTAAAAAGTTCTAGAATCTCACATTTTAAGTGGAGGAAGATTTGATTTATTTACACATAGAAAATAGTGTTCTTTAATGAAATGCAGCAAAGCCCAGTAATCAGGTTCATTTAAAATGTTTCTACTTTCCAGCTTATTTTCCTTATATTGGGAGGCTGAACCAGCTGCTGGTTCTCAGTCAGCAGGTAAATGAAGATGTGAAGCATCTGGGGAGTCATAAGTACATCGCACATCAGCTATCAGCAATCTATGTGAGTTTATTTGACTTCATCTTCATTCACTTAATATTATCTATTCATAAAAAGCATAAAAAAAGTTTGATTCTGTACAACATTCAATTTTTTTTTTGTCTCTGTTACAGCAAGTGCTAAAGTCTTTCAAAGACAGCTTGCCATTATCCATCATAAGAAAGGATATTGAAGCCAATTTCAAGCAGTTGAAAATGTCTCTTTCGAAAGAGGATGGGTCCAAGCTGGATCCTCAGTTGCCAGCACATCTCTTGAGCTGGTGAGAGTGGTTTTGATTCCATTTGTTAGAATCAGAAGGAAGTAATCATGCATAAATAATGGATTTACTTTTCACAGGGTGTCAGAGTTAACACAAAACATTATATCAACGGTACTGGCACTCTCAGAAGAGCTCTGAAAGAGAATCTGTCTCTAACCTCTCCTGACAGCTGGATCCACAGTGCCTCAAGTGGATGGCGAGAAAATGTGAGAATAAAAGTGAATTCTCTCGAAAAATGATCATTTAGAGTGTTACTTGATTTTGTTCATCTGTATAAGACTGTGATAATGTTATACCTATCTATTTTTAAGACCTTGAAACATTGTTGTCATAAAGAAAAAAGTTTACATTCTGAGTACTACCACTTATGAGTAATTTATTTTAGCCTTCTTAGATATTTATTTAGCATTGTTTGCTCATGATTTCTGAGTTTTCATACATATAGAGGATTCTTTCTTTAAAAAAATGCAATAATGTTTTTTTTTATAATGCATCTGTATACTTGACTGTTGCACATCTTCTTCCCATTGATGAGTACTAGCAGTGATCATCAGCATTACATGTGTGATTTCATATCTCCACCCTTCTAATGTATAGTGTATAGCCTGGTCATTGTCACAAAATAAACTCAAACAAGGTGATCAGGAGAAGCGGATATGTTGGTTAACAGTAAAAATAAGAAAGAATATGTATATATATATATATATAACTTTATTAATAAAATAAGCATACATTTGTAATATATATATATATATATATATATATATATATATATATATATATATATATATATATATATATATATATATATATATATATATATATATACTGTATATATATATATATAATTGAGTCCAGAATGCTGCAGAATCAATCAGCTGTGAACCTTCTGAATCTCATTTATTATATATTAGACTGTTTTATTACATATTGAAATTAATTTTATTTGTCATAGTTAATTATTATACTGTAGCCTGCCTATACTTTCATAATATTATCACTTTAAAATACTGTATAAATAAAATATATACGTCTTTATATTCATTTAAGCAGTTTATGAAAAATGCTGTTTAAATCAAGTTATTGCTATATTATATGCTGAAGTTATGTTTTCTTTATGCTGAAGTTATACAATATAGCCTACCTCCCATGGGCTGACGTCAGACGTACAGCGCGCTCTCGTTGACGTGCACGCGGCTATGATGAACTGGGAAGTAGCCTAATCTATACGTGCAGACAGTTTACATTAATCTTCCAATCCAGATGACGACTGTCACTGGTAAGATTCATAAAGCTGTATTTGCGTTTTTGCATAATTTTCGTGATATATAGGCTATATATATATACATAATAAACAGAGAGGTCAACAGACGCTTATATCCCGATTATCTTTTCGTTGCTTATTGGTTTAAATAACAAACCTAATGGCATGCAAGGTTTGTTCTTAACCTAACAGCAACGGTTTGCACCGTTCAAACATTCAAATGAATGAAACTGCAGGCTCTTCTCATTTGAGGCTTTTGTTATAAAATGACACAGTAAGAGAGGAATGAGAGATTTTTGACTGACACTCAAACTAGCGAATCAGTTTTTTAGTTTTGTTTTGTTGACGTGCATCTCAGCCAATGGCATCCAAGAAGAGGTCACTTTGTCACTTAATGCTTTTTTGATGTGTTTTCCGAGTCTATGTTCAGGTATGTATCAATGAAAATCGAAGTGAAACGTTTTTGAAATATTTTGACAAACAAGTTGAACGTTTGCATTTACTGGTTGTTGTAAAAATCACGGAAAATCGCTGCAAGAGCTCGTGTTTAATCTTTTTATCTAGCTTCTGTGAATATAAAACATATGAAAGCAGTGAGCTTTGTTATCATTAACAGTAATAGATTATACTATCGTATCTTACATAGGGGCTTTCAAATATTACCTTATATTAACAATGGTAGTCAAAAGGTTGTGATCCACTCCGTTACATAGTATTAACACTGACACTTTTATCCTGAAAAGTAGCCTAACTCTTTTAAATGTATTAAAAGAGAGTATTTAAGTGATAATAACACTGTTAAACTATAGTGTATAATCATTAAATATAATAAGTAAAATGAATTGTAATATGTAATACATTTACAAATTCAGAAGGTTCACAGCTAGTTGTATTTAATTCTGTTGTACTGTAATTGCATATAATCTCATTTGTTATATATAGATAGTAAAATAATAAATACAAAACTGAACTGTGTAAATAAAATGCAAAGACGTGTGATCTCTTTCTAGATGCATGATGTTGCATTTTATTACAAATTGCATATAACAACATTTTCGTTGATTGGTGTGTAACAAATAGTAGCAACATTATTGTCAGTGATATAGGAACATTGAAGTGCTCACATGATGCTCACTTTTATAATTATTTTTCGTTTGTTGTAATACAGAAGAGCATCAGTTCCTAGTCCAACTATGATCTAAGAGGAGATGATAGCAGAGCCAACTTTACTGTCCAGATCGGTGCAAAAGTGAGACACATGAAAACTACCTCTGCATTCTTTTTAAAATTACATTATATATTTATGGTGTGCTGTGTGTACATAGAAACAACTGCCTGTGCATCCTGTTTTCAGAGAGAACTCAGTAGTCGACGTCTCTTCCTGTGCATCGGTGCATCACGTCTCAAGTGAGAGAAATGAAAACAGACAGAAGACTGTGGTAAGAGCTACCACTCCTTTCTCTCAAAAACTAAAACACACACACACACACAAAAAAACCTTACAACAGGTTACATCTCATAGACTTTCATTATAGCACAGACAATTTCCTTTGAGATATACTGTAAGATCAGTTGTAATCTGGTAGTATTTTTTATTGTGTTCAGAGAGGAAAGAGGAAAGCCCGGGAATGCTCTGAAAATGCCAAGCGAAAGCGTTCAAAGAGCAGTAACGGCAGCCTGGGCAGAGCAGAGAACGAACAGCTCAAAAATGGAGATGTGGAAGCCGTCACCCTGTTTGAGGTGGTCAGCATGGGCAGGAGCGCCATGCAGGTACATCCATCTAGATCAGCCCTGTTACAGATACATATTTGGGAGGTCACAAAGTTCTATTCAGGTCATATAAGTTTAAACAAATCTATATTATATGGATGTTTGGTCTGTTTTGTGCAAGGCTGTGGTGGATGACTGGATTGATGCGTACACCGTCGACAGAGACACAGCACTGCTCGATCTCATCAGCTTCTTCATCCAGTGTTCAGGATGCAAAGGCAACTGTGCTCTCTTTCATAATAGTATCTTTTTAAAATAGTGGACAATTTTGATGGTCTTGGTTCATTTTTAGTGGTTTAGTTTTTTTTTGTGGCTTGTATCTAACAAATATCATAGTTCAGGATGTGAATGCTATGTGTGTTTTGTAGGGATGGTCACAGCAGAGATGTTTCAGAGCAAACAGGATACCGACGTCATGAGTAAAATGGTGGAAGATCTGGATGAGGTTAGACATTCAGCATACTCATCATTGAATGCTTTGCCATGTTCTTTGCTCTTACTGATGACTTATTTGCCTTTATTTAATCACAGGACACGGGTTTACAATTTAAGAAGTTCCTTGCATTTCCGTGGATTTTAACTGTCACGTGGCCTCTTGACATGGTACGGTTTAAGAGTATTCATTTCTTTAAAAAATATCTTACTGACCCCAAACTTTTGAATGGTAGTGTATATTACAATTTAAAACTAAAGGTATTTTTACATCTCTGTCATCTCTCCATCCTCCTCAGGACAGTGGCGAGTATCCCCTCATCATGTCCGGCTTGTACTGGAAGAGGTTTCGTTCACACTTCTGTGAGTTCGTATCGGTGCTAGTGGCCCAGTGTCAGAGCTCTGTCATCTTTGATGGCTACCTCTTGAACACACTCATTTCACTGCTGACAGAGCTGTCCGATTCCAGAGTTCGCGCTTTCAGGCACACCTGTACGCTAGCAGGTAAGTTCCCCTCTGAACATTAATTCCCCTTGACCTGAACCACACGCATATCCCGAATGCTGATGTTTTGCCACTGTTGTGTGTGTCTCTGCAGCAGTGAAGCTGCTCAGCGCTTTGGTGAATGTGGCTCTCAACCTCAGTGTCAGTGTCGATAACAGTCAGCGGCTTTATGAGGTTGAGCTGGCTAAGATGGCCAGCAAACGGGCTTCTCAGCGGCTGGACAGGATCCAGAGAAAGATCAGTGAGGTTAGACTGTGACAACAAGAGTTCAACATTTCTATACATAGTTCTTTCTGAAGTCCAAGTGTGAGTAAAATTTTGGTTTGGTGAGTAAATAAAACTATAGATATACATATATGTTTTAAAAAAAATACATGTTTTGAATTGTATATGATACTCTGACACTCAATGATGTAAGTGACATGTACAATTCAAACCATCATACAGATGTCTGCTAACGACAGTACATGACTTGCACTTCCAATAACTTTTAAGATACCCAAGGTTTTTATTCAATCACCAGACTTGTGTTGACTTATACTGTAGGTGGAATAGTATAATATACAAATGATATAGACTAGCATTCAGAAGTTTGGGATTGGTAGGATTTTTAAATGTGTGAAATGTTTTAAAGAAGTCTCTTATGCTCACCAAGGCTGCATTTATTTGATCTAATAACAGTAAATCCTTTTATTCAGAATCCTTGGTGAATAAAAGCAAAGAAAGTCCTACTGACCCCAAATGTTTGAATGGTAGTGTTGATGTACAGGAAACAATATATGATTACACAAAATGTGAATAACCAACAAATTACTTTCATTCCTCAGTTACAGGACAGGAAATTTGAAATTGAGAACATGATGGATGCCATTTTCAAAGGAGTCTTCCTGAAGAGATACAGGTAATCTTTAATTCAACCACACTTATAGCCCTTACATCCTTGAAAAAAAGAAAAACCTTGTACCATTATCACTGTGTGGTGAATTTCAGAGACGTGATTCCTGAAATCAGGGCGATCTGTATGGAGGAACTGATGGTGTGGATGAAGCTGTATAGTTCTGTGTTTCTGAACGACAGCTACCTGAAGTATGTGGGATGGATGATGCATGACAAGGTGGGTGACCCAGTAGTGTAGGGTTTACAGAACAGTTTAATTTTCCGATTGTTGTTGATGAGTTGAGTTGATTTTTGACCATGTTTTATTTGTTGTATATTCTGCAGCAACCTGATGTGCGTCTGAAATGTGTGCTGGGTCTACAGGGACTTTATCAGGACCAAAGTAGTTCCAAAATGGACCTTTTTACGATACGGTTTAAGGTAACAACTGCTTCCACATTCTTACACTAGTTGTGTCACAATTAATGCTCTATACACTATGTAACCGTGTAGTGTATGCATTTTTTATGGTTATTTTGTCATGGAAGTCTGATAGCACCTACTCCTCCTCTGTGCACTGAAAGCTGTGACAGCTGAGTGAATTAAGTGTCCAACATGCCACACTTCATAATTTCAGTTTATTAAGTGCATCATCTGGGTATTAGAAGTGCACTTTTATAATGTTAACACACTACTCACACTGTTTATACTACAAAATGGCATAGACTTAGCCTGGCTAACGTCAGACCTCGTCTCATTGAGACGTGGTCTGGGAGCCACATGTTCATTTTCTCGTATTTGAGGCGTGGTTTACGAATGCCCAGAGCCGTTTATTGGGCGCTACGAATGTCTATCAAATGCGCCTGTACGTAGCTCATAGCCAATCGTTTCATTTATACCAGATGACGTATGTAGAGCGACAGAAATTCGACGAGGAAGAAGACGAATTAAACTTGCGTTCTAAACTACTCAGAACACTATCTAAGGCTGCATCGAAAGGTAACTTCGCGTCTGATGCCATGTTGGATCCATAGATACAAACATACTGCTTCGGTGTGTCGCATAGACGTCGTAATCGTCTTGCTGCTTCCTCCCCGTTCTGTGATTGGTCCCCTCGCTGAGGGGAAAATCTGGTCCATGGAATCCAGGCTGCCTAGCAGCGTGAATAAAATCGCGCTGTGCACAAGGCAGCATGGGGAAACCCAGGCTACCATAGACTAGTGTGTAAGTGCAACAATTTGAATACATCTCATGTCCTAACGAGGCACAATAACATAAAATTTCTAGCTAATTTGTCTGTGAACTTTACACAAAAATGCTGTACATCACGCCACAATCACAGCCAATTAGAACATAAATGATTTCTGATATACAGTTTTGTGCAGCACAGCTGAATGGATCAGGGATGTTGGAGTGGAGTTACTCAGCATGATGCCATAGAAACCAAGCAACTTACAAAAGTTCAGCTTGTTGCTGTTGCCCGTGATTAGGACAAAATCTCAAATGAACATGACTGTATTGTGTATTTATCACATATCTGGTTAAGACACCGTGACCGTTTTAAGCTCAAATCGTTTCTGAGAGTAACTTCTGTAAAAAAATAAAGTTGGAGAGTTGTTTACTGGCTGTAAGTTTGCCCTCAAACTCTTGCAGTCATGCTGTTTTGCCCAAACTTCTCACATGGAAGCAGTCTGTAAGCTTTTTTGGCAGTATGTAAGTTCAGGTCCAGTGAAGCTATAGTGGGACAGCAGGAGGGCAGGATTGCTGATTGACAGGCTGGAAAGCCCCTCAGGTTTTGCCTTGGGCTCACTGGCCTGATGGCTTCCCACAGGACCCCACCCTCACCATAGCCTCAATAACGACAGCAAGTACATTAGCACAACCGTAATTTAAAGAGCTGCTTAAGTGCATCGTGGGTCTCTAACTCAAGTCCTATTGTAGGTTTTTGCGAGATTGCTCTCAAAGCGGGTAGTTAAAGTGTTTACATGAGCGATTGACTCCTGTTTCTGTTGAAGGAGAGGATGATCTCTTTGACTCTGGATAAAGACCATGAAGTGGCCATACAGGCCGTGAGATTGCTCATGGTCATGTCCCAGTAAGTATCTCCCCCTTGCTCCTCATGCTGACTATTCCTCATAAAGTGTGATCATCCAAACTTTGACTTCTCCTCTGCAAAGCATATTCGTGACTGTTCCTCAGTTTCCTCAGCTTTCCTGTAGCTCAAACAGTAGAGCGTTGGCGCTTGCAACGCCAGTTTCATGGACTTGATTCACAGGGAAAGCAAGAACTGATAAAAATGTAAAAATGTGTACCTTGAAATGCAATGTAAGTCGCTTTGGATAAAAGCGTCAGCCAAATGCTTAAATGTAAAATGAAATTATTCCCTTCTGTGCCAGATCCTGTGAGGATGTTCTGAGTCCTGATGACCATAAGAACGTCTTCCAGTTTGTGTACTGCTCTCACAGACCTCTAGCTATCACTGCGGGAGAATTCCTCTACAATAGGTATGTGTTGATTGTCTTTGACTGCTTATGAGTCGTTCTACAAAAGCCCATTCCCATTTGTCTCCCATATGTACATATGTGTAAATTTTGGTGTAACATGGTGTAATTTCTTTGCTCTTAGGCTGCTAAGTAACCCTGAATTATCAAGGCCCAGAGAAGGAGCCTCCGATCAGGATAGACACAGAGAGTTAGTCTTAGCCAGAGTGCGATCCCTTATCCACTTCCACACTGAGAGCAAGGTTTGTTAACTCCAAGTGTGTTTTTGTTTGTGTTTTTAACTTAAAAATTGCATATTGTGAGTAGTGAATGGGCACAAGCAGGTGTCTGTGTGGGCAATAAACATTTAAATCGAAATAAACTTTAAATAAAAAATTTAATTAAATAAAAAAATTAAATATAACCTTTTTTTATGGTGCAATAAAATAAAAAATAAATATGAATACTAAATTTGAAAATTAAATAATTCCATGCTGTCTTTTTTAAACATTGGGATTATCACAAAGATCTCTATGATACATGTGGACATTAACCAGTCATCTAACTCAAGAATGTGTTCTGTGTTTACTGTAAGTGGCCTTAGCTATCATTAACACATCCAGCATGTTTTTGTTGTTGTGTCATTGAGAGAAAGGACAGGAAACGATTGAAGAAGAGAGAAAAGTGGGATATGGAAATAACCCCAGCCATAATTAAACATGGGTCAGAGTTTTGTGATTTTAAAATAATGATTTTAGTTCTCTCCCTTGTGTTATAGCTGCACCAGCATGTGCTGTACCTCGTTGATAGTCTGTGGGACAGTGCTGGAACTCTGCTGAAGGACTGGACCGGTCTTACCTCACTGCTCTTACCTCACACGTCCTGTCAAGAACAAGGCTAGTACGCTTTAACAGCTTACCTGCTTAGTACACCTTAGCAGAAATGTTTATCCTTTAACTAATGTCTACAATTAAATATAAAGCTACTCTATTTTTAATATTCAAACTACACTGTAGAAATAAATAATAAAAATAAAAATAATTGATTGCTATCCAGAATGATCTCCGCTGGTTGAAACCCACTGTTAGAAAACAAACTGTCACTTTTTTGTGCGGTGCCTATATATTTGATTGTGTATGTATATGAAGTCAAGTCAAGTCAAGTCAAGTTTATTTATATAGCGCTTTTCACAACACAGGTTGTATCAAAGCAGCTTCACAGTAATAAATTAGAACAATACATCAATGTTTGTTTCTAGTGGAACGTCTACGTTTGGTAATGCTGATCAATAGTATCGTTGATTGATTAATTAAATTAAATATCCCCAAATATCCCCAACTGAGCAAGCCAAAGGCAACAGTGGCAAGGAACCGAAAAACTCCATCAGGTGACCTAATGGAGAAAAAAAAACCTTGGGAGAACCCGGGCTCAGTCGGGGGCCAGTTCTCCTCTGGCGTTTATGAACTAGAATGTTTTATGAACCGCAGCTCTGAGCAGTGCTGAGGAAGCCTTTGTGATTGAGCTCATGTTGGCATCAGTCAGGCAGGCTGCAGAGGGTCCACCTTTGTCGGGGAGAGGAGCAGGTAAAAAGGTGAGACTTTATTTTGAATCTCTCATTTAGATACTTTCATAAGATGGCGCTGATTTAACAGGGCTGTCAGATATATTTTATTTTTATTTTTAGACTCCAGCCATTCACTTTCTTACAGATATCTTACATTATCTATATTTGTTTTTAGGTGATAAGTACTAAAGAGAAAAAGTTGCAAACTGATGCCTGCGCTACACTCACTGAACACTTCATTAAAGTGCTGCCTGAGCTGTTATCTAAGGTAAAAGAATAATAAGTGCACTGTTCATTTTACCATGACTGCTTCCCCATATACTGAGCACAGCTGATCACCTGATATCTAATCACATACTCTAGTACTCAGAGGATGCTGAAAAGCTGACCTCCTTCCTAAGAATACCTCAGTTTTTCCAAACGGACACCTGTGATCTTGAAAACTCACAGGTGAGTGTTTGTGTGTCATCTGATGCACTGATGACTTCACTACATAAAATAATAAATCTAACATAATAAATCTGTATAAAAACAGTATTATTGTGAAATATTATTTCAATTTAAAATACTTTTTATATTAATTATTTTTAAAATGTAATTTATTCCTGTGATGACAGCTGAATTTTCAGTTGCCATTACTCCAGTGTTCAGAGTCACATGATGACGTGCATTTCTGATGATTTGGTGCATTTCTTATTATTATTAATGTTGAACACAGTGATAATTTTTGCATTCATTTGATAAATACTTATTTTTATAACATTACAAATGTCTTAAATGTCAATTTTGTCTTGCTGAATTTGATTCATTTCTTTCAAAAGAAATCTTACTGACCCCAAACTTTTGAACAGTAGAACAATATAACTGTATCTAGAGCACTTCTCTTTTACTTTTAATGTGCATTTTGGTGTAGTATGTGCAGGCATTGCTGGCTGAGTTGGAGGCTGTGGTGGCCAGACACACAGACACAGGACTGCTGGAGACGGCTGCTCGTTCTTACCAGAGCCTCTGTGCTCAGGATTCTCCCTGGCACTCCCTGGCCCGACCCACCTTTGACCGCCTCATCCAGCACTGGACAAACACACTGGGAACATGGTTAGAAGAATCACTGAGTGTGAGTATACTCAAAGAACCATAAACTATGATAGCCAGGGCTAGATGCTCTTTTACAAGCTTTACCAGATTCATAAATGGATTTTATCTGGATCTTGACATGAAAAAATAAATAAATAAAAATTCTGACATTGATTTATTGTGACTGTACCTTTTTGTGTCTGTATCTACAGAGCGGTTGTTTCACTGCAAGCGAGGACAACACTTTGGAAATTCTGTCCACACTGAAGAAACTTACTGCGTTCAACATGTAAGCAGTTTCTGTTAGTTTATTCTATCCACATATGCACACTGCAACACTTGCGATAATCACATTCTATTGTAAAATCTAACGCACTCATTCTGTGAGTTTTACACACCCTGCTAACAATGATATGTTCTAAGAATGTTTTCCTAACGTTCCCATTAGGTTATGAAAATGTTACTTTATACATTCTGCAAACATTCAAAAAAGTATTTTTTTCCCCCCTGGTTTCAAAGACAAGGCTTAAAGGTGGTATCAGTGATTTCAGGACCAAAAATATTTTTATCACATTCATCTAATCTTTCCTAACGATCCGCTAGCTGCCCGCCCCATAAGCATGCCGTCAAAAAAACGCGTCTCTTTAGGCAGCCTAGGCCCTGAGATCTGCACACAAAAACAAATGGTTTAGCCAAACACTCAAAACCAAAACAAATAGTGTTCCAACCAATCACCGACAGGGGGAGGGTGTTGTGAGGTTTTGAGCCAGCTTTTTCTTCAGCTCTGACTTCGCGTGCAGCCGTGCACGAGCACAAAACCTCACAACACTCTCCCCCTGTCGGTGATTGGTTGGAACACTATTTGTTTTGGTTTTGAGTGTTTGGCTAAACCATTTGTTTTTGTGTGCAGATCTCAGAGCCTAGGCTGCCTACAGAAACGCGTTTTTTGACGGCATGCTTATGGGGCGGGCAGCTAGCGGATCGTTAGGAAAAAAAAAAAAAATTTTAAATTTTAAAACCACCTTTAAGCTTAGTCCCAGACTAAAATGCATGTTTGAGCTGTTTTAACGGATATCTTAAAATATGTCACTGCCAATGTTTTGTCTCAAGATGCAGACAAGTAATGTTTTTTTCTAAGGCACATTTATAAAAGATACTTAAATGTCTTAATTAAGCTAAGGCCTAATCCTGGCTTAATCTAAGCCCTGTCTATGAAACCAGGCCTTTATGTTTTAAGAACTTTTTTTTGGTAATATGAATGTTCTGGAAATGTTACCAGGATGTGCTTTTAATTGCACCATTAACAAGTTCAGTTAAGAACTATACACAGAATTATTCAAAATATGCTCTGTTTCTTTATGTGACTTATTGTCTGTTGCTTTATCAACTCTGTCTAGTGCTCAGGATCTGTCTAAATGGAGCCTTTATGAGCTGGGGACCAAACTACTGGAGGTGGAGATAAAACATGGCGGTCTTCCCATGGAGGTGACATTATTAGCCCTGTACCGAACCACCTAGCACCTATATCATTCTTTTTTCCTGGTTCGTCTTTCTAATTTGTAATTCTCGTAGGTGACGGTTGAGGCTCTGCGCTGTATGTGCAGCTGTGTTCTGTGGAAGCTCAACACCTTTGGAGAAGGTGTGACCTCCAGGGTGAGCCATATACCTTTCTCTTTCACTCTGATTGGAGCGTGACTGCTGTCAGAGATGGCCAATATCATGCTTAGAATGGTAATATCTACATGTACAGACACACGCACAGAGTTTTCCCTTGGGCGATTAATTAATCAAGCATTTTTAAGCATGCGAGACTGTCTGTCTACAGAGTTGCCATATGATCCATCACGAAGATCCGTGTCCTTTAAACCTGCCACATTACATTTCAGATATCAACACAGAGGCTCTATGGGTATGTCTAGCGGATTTTAATAAGTGATAGAAAGCGATTGATCGTGAGTCTTTAGTAAAAAGTAGATGTTGGTGATGGATTGTAGGGGGCGTAATGGTTCGCTGTTGTGTGAACATTTCAACTCTAATAGCAGGGCCTTTTATTAGACCTATATTTCCATGCAGTGCACGGGGTAATCATATCTCCCCAACTCTAACCTTTATGCAGTGAAATATTGGCGGCCAATAAGACTGCTGTAGGTAAGAGGTGCTCAATGCTGGCTCAGGAATGGCCGCTTGCTCCTCTGGCCTCGTCATCAATAACTGACAGCGCAGGCGGCAATTTTTTGGGCCCAGGCGGCAGCTCGACTCAATCTGCAATTCTAATATCAATGGCGACCCGAGGTAAGGGGGCGGGGGAAGACGTGTTCAGCATAAAATTGGGATGTATGTCGGTTTCAAAAAGAGTCATTTAGCTGAATTGACATTACGACTACGTGGGATGGAGGAACCGATCCGGCACGTCCACCTCGGAGCTCCACGTGAACATAATTATGAAAGAATATTTTACACACGAGTCTGGCGGCGCTGCTCGCAATGACGCTTTCATCAGTCTACATCAGTTAGAGCCCGCTGTGCTTCTTTCCGTTTCTGCTATTTTGCGTAATTATACTCTGCTCATTCCTGTCGCTCAAAATTCATGACTTTTCCCCCTAAATGTCAAAGCTTTGTGTACTTTCTCAATCAATATGGTCATAAAAACTGCATGCATTATAATTAAATAAAAAAGAATTGTCGTTGTTATGGATGTGTGTGCTTGTGTGTGGTTTTAGGAGTCCTCCCTCCAGCAGAGAAACCAGCTACGTGCGTTCTGTGAGAAATGCCACCGCTGTCTCTCGCACGCTGAGCAGCTTGTACGAGAGCAAGTGAGCATCACGTTTGTCTCTCTGTTCATGGCGTGCCACTCGGTTCAGCCTTTTCTTCAAAGTGGATTATTCCAAACACATCAGAGCGTATTGTCTGTGTGTTAAGCAGTGGCGCGTGTGCCAGTGGGCCGATGCGCTGGCATTGTTTGAATCCTATTTGTTTTGACTTTAATTTCTTGCGGAGTGCCCTTGGCACCTGCGTTGTGTTTTAATGAATCCTCACTCCATGCCAGGGCAAGCTGACAGCAGAAAAACACTCTGATTGAAACTAAACCTAATGAAAGTTCCTGGCAATCTGTTTATTTTAAGACTGCTTCGAACTGTCAATGTTTTCAGGGAACTGATGTCACATTTTTAATCAAAAATAATTAATCACATCAATTATTTATGCCAATTACAGTAGAATTATAGTAGATTTTTTGTTATGTTGTCTAATTGATATCACATCTGTTGATCAGGCACTGTCTGTTTTATGTTGTTTTTCACAAAGGCCTTCATGTGTCTGAGTGACGTTCTCATAGCTCATAATTACCAGCTTCAGATGTGGGATTCGTCTGCAGGCACTCCATTGCTGTACACCCCTGATCCCAAACTCCAGAAAGCTCTTCTTTCCTTCGTCCTGGAGCATGTCTTCACCAGCCCTGAGCTGGACACCCACAGCAGTAAAGGTTCTCTTCCCTTTTCATTTACAGTAAATCATAGGGTCCTTGTTTGGCCTGTGCTCTGCTGTGGGCTGACATGTGGACGGCCTCAACAGATCCAGCGTTGCCTTTTAGATCCGATCTTGAGGTGTCTTTGAAAATACGCACAAAACAGAAAACTTTCATGTTGTTGGAACTCAATGACGCATTCAATGTGGGGTTTGCTCACAGAATGGTTCAAAATTAACACTTACCAAGTGCTAAATACAAGTAAAAATGGCTCTTCAAAGTCATTGAAATGGTGAAATTGCTTCCCAATTGGCCATTAACTTTATGAGCTACAGTATCTGACTAGTGTGGAGTTCAAATCAAACGTCTTTTAAAGAAAACATCTGATGCCTATTTTTTTAAATCTTTTTTTTTTTTTTTGGTGGAAAATGTATCCCTATAATATTATCTAGATCAGAATACCTAAGGTATCATAAAATTCTGCCATTAAAATTCACTGGGCCCGGGACAAACTTTTAATGTGTGGGTGCGGGCCCCCCTCTCCCCTGGGCCCAATTAAGCCACCGAGACGAAAACATGAGGAACAAAATCACAACGGCTCTTGATGCTTTTGTGACAGACGTTGTTTCCCTGAGAGACAGAGACTGTCTCATTCTATATATGATGCTCTGAGTGACACAGTGACATGTGCTGTTTGTCAGAAATATGTAAGGAAAAACAGCTACATAATTCATATTTCATAATGTTATATATTCATAATATGTTGTTTTGTAAAAAAATCTATAAAATAGCAAAATATAGTTATTATGCTGCACAACTGTTTCAACATTAATATTAATAATAAGAAAAGTTACTTGAGCACCAAATCTGCATATTAGAATAATTTCTGAAGGATCACATGACACTGAAGACTGGAGTAATGGATGCTGAAAATTCAGCTTTACCAATACAGAAATAATTTCTAAATATATTCAAATTGCAAACAGTTATTTCTGTAATGTAATTTCACCATAGTACTGTTAATTATATTTTTGTTCAAATACATGCAGCCTTTTTGAGCATAAGAGACTTCTTACCAACTGCAAACTTTTGACACACACACACACACACACACACACACACACACACACACACACACACACACACACACACACACACACACACACACACACACACACACACACACACACACACACACACACACACACAAACACACTTGAAAGAACATACAAAGGTGTCCTGATAGATCAGAGTAGTCTCAAGTTCACCAGCAGATGGCAGTCAGTCACTACACCAGCCAATGTCAGGCTAAAATAATCACATAAAAAACTCCATCAGCCTCATTCTCCCTCTATTACTCTTGCAGAACACAGTATTTGTTCGTGGTTAGTTAATCTAATTGCACCCGGACCTTCTCACTGACCTATCAAACATGCCTCTGAATAAAGGAGTGTAAGTCCAAAAGATAATGCATTATGATAATAATCCATTATGATATTATTACTTGAGATCTTACAGAAGTTGCGCTTGTAAATGAACAGGTAATTAGATCTGAACAGAACCTTGTGAAATTATATTTAGAAGTCCACACGAAATACAAGAAGCTTTGGTAGGCATATACAGAAGGACTACATCTACTGAAAAATCAATATTATGTCTCCTAGATTAGTTTTTATGTTGTTTTTGGTCTTTGTGCTGCTTTAAGACAAACACTAGCAGCATATGAGATAACACCAGAATCTGTGGTATTTGATTAGAAATCAAGTATGACTGAAGCAAATCAGATCAATTCTATAAATATTTCAGAGAGTCGTCAATTCGCGCTGGCACAAATTCTTTACCGCTTGAAAAATGCAATATAAGCTTTTGCTGGTAACATGTAATAAAAAGCAATTTAGTTATTGGATTTTCTTCACGTCACTAATGCTGTTATGAAACCTCTCTATTAAGTGATGGCTTCAGGACCAGGAAGGACGACGATAGACACATTCTGTTTCCAGAGCAGAAAATGTTGTTAACTTTAGCTCACCTCAGGAAAGCATTTCATTTATAAGATTTGAGTATCATAATTGTACCGCTCTCTTATTGAATCTGCTCCTCTCTGTTTCCCCCTGTGTCTCTCTCTCTCTCTCTCTCTCTCTCTCTCTCTCTCTCTCTCTCTCTCTCTCTCTCTCTCTCTCTCTCTCTCTCTCTCTCTCTCTCTCTCTCCTCTGTGTCTGTCTGCGCAGTCACAGTCAGTGAGAGTGAGTGTGGAGAGGGACGGCTGGAAGACTTGCACCGGAGGAGAAATCTTCTGGCATCATACTGCAAGCTGATAGTGCACAGTGTACTAGAGATGAGCATGGCTGCTGAGGTTTTCAAGCAGTATGTGAAGGTACATATGACACTTCACTCATCATTCAAGTTTCTTGCCTCTCTCGCTTTAAAGTAAACTCTGCCCACGGTAAACACCAGCTCATAACTAAAGAGATGAGCAGAGATCTGTTAATCAATTAGATCAATATTTTTATACTAATCTGTAGTTTTTACCTCAATATAAGGTCTACAGAAAAGCACAGTAATTTGGTGGGCCTCTAAAACATAGCACCACAAGGTGCATTCAACAGGAAATAACAGTTCACTGGAAATTTTACTTTTATTAATCTCAGAACAACTCATAACATTGTAGTTAAAATAAATGATAATATATATATATATATATATATATATATATATATATATATATATATATATATTTTTTTTTTTTTTTATTATTATTATTATTATAATACATTTATTTACTTTAATATAAAAACTCAGAGCTGTTATCTTGGAAAAAGGAGGTTGCAAAAAGTATTTAATAAAAGGGAAAAGGGGGCAAATAATTGTTCCCAACATGTTTTGGAGAAAAACATTTATTTCATAATGTGATTTTCCCCCCACTTTCAATTCTTTTACTTCAATGAAAGGTAAAGTTTTTTTTTTAAATAAAATATCAAAAGGATTAAGAATGCAGATTTATTTTTTACAGCTATCTTTGATCATATTTACCAAGGGGGCAAATAATTCTGACCAGCACTGTACATATTTTAATATTGTTATTAAAAATATGTAAATTATTTTATAGTATTATATATTAAAATACTATAGTATATATATTTACTTTATTATACATATTTTAATATTATTTAATATATATTACTTATTTTTATATGACTAAATATATTAAATACTATATATACTTTATACTATATATGAAGAGTTCAGATGCAAAAGCCTCTAAGTGCCATCTGAAATTTTCTTCTAGAATGATCATTTTTATCAAGCTCGTATATTTAAGTTCAGTAATTTCACTTAAATGACAATTAATAGGTAATTTTCATTGCCATTTACTTCAATATACAAGCTTGATAAAAATTATCATTCTGGAACAAAATTTCAGATGGCACTTAGAGGCTTTTGCATCTGAACTCTTCATATACATTTAAATATATAAAATATATATAAATAAGTACTACTTATTTTATATTATTTTATGCATATTAAATGCTATATTTTTTTTTTGTAAAAACTAAAAAAAAAAAATCTATTTAGCATAATAATAATTGGATTAGGCTGAGTATTTTTCTTAATATACACTCACCTAAAGGATTATTAGGAACACCTGTTCAATTTCTCATTAATGCAATTATCTAATCAACCAATCACATGGCAGTTGCTTCAATGCATTTAGGGGTGTGGTCCTGGCCAAGACAATCTCCTGAACTACAAACTGAATGTCAGAATGGGAAAATAAAGGTGATTAAAGCAATTTTGAGCATGGCATGGTTGTTGGTGCCAGACGGGCCGGTCTGAGTATTTCACAATCTGCTCAGTTACTGGGATTTTCACGCACAACCATTTCTAGGGTTTACAAAGAATGGTGTGAAAAGGGAAAAACATCCAGTATGCGGCAGTCCTGTGGGCGAAAATGCCTTGTTGATGCTAGAGGTCAGAGGAGAATGGGCCGACTGATTCAAGCTGATAGAAGAGCAACTTTGACTGAAATAACCACTCGTTACAACCGAGGTATGCAGCAAAGCATTTGTGAAGCCACAACACGCACAACCTTGAGGCGGATGGGCTACAACAGCAGAAGATGGTCTGATGAGTCTCGATTTCTGTTGAGACATTCAGATGGTAGAGTCAGAATTTGGCGTAAACAGAATGAGAACATGGATCCATCATGTCTTGTTACCACTGTGCAGGCTGGTGGTGGTGGTGGTGTAATGGTGTGGGGGATGTTTTCTTGGCACACTTTAGGTCCCTTAGTGCCAATTGGGCATCGTTTAAATGTCACGGCCAACCTGAGCATTGTTTCTGACCATGTCCATCCCTTTATGACCACCATGTACCCATCCTCTGAAGGCTACTTCCAGCAGGATAATGCACCATGTCACAAAGCTTGAATCATTTCAAATTGGTTTCTTGAACATGACAATGAGTTCACTGTACTAAAATGGCCCCCACAGTCACCAGATCTCAACCCAATAGAGCATCTTTGGGATTTGGTGGAACGGGAGCTTCGTGCCCTGGATGTGCATCCCACAAATCTCCATCAACTGCAAGATGCTATCCTATCAATATGGACCAACATTTCTAAAGAATGCTTTCAGCACCTTGTTGAATCAATGCCACGTAGAATTAAGGCAGTTCTGAAGGCGAAAGGGGGTCAAACACAGTGTTAGTATGGTGTTCCTAATAATCCTTTAGGTGAGTGTAATGTGTATATGGTGTGAAGTTATTCAAGTATGAGATGTAGGTGATCTATTCTTTTGACTGTGTTCATAACTGGAGCTTGTAGGCTTTGAATTTACGAGCTAATATGCAGAATTCACAGTGCTGTGTGTTATTGTATTTGTGTGTGTTTGACACGCTGACATGTTTGGAATGCCCGCATGCCTCGGCCAGGACAGAGCAGCCAACGTTCTCTTAGCAACATTTTTCCTGATGAGGCGTTCAAAGTGAAAACGACGACTAACACACACACATTCCTACTCTGAATAACAGCTTTCAGAGTCAAATAACGTAAAGTTGGTGTGCGTCACAAACCCCTAATTTGAATAGCTTCATATCAGTAATAAGCAGTCACTTCTTTTAACTGTCTGACATTGCCAACTTTCACAACCAATTAGAGCGTCTTAAAAGAATGTTTTAAAGCAAATAGAGGGTAAAAATGGAGGTTGATGTTTGGCAATAGGGGTTCCATAATGTTTAAACATTGAATGGAAAGATTCTACATGTCAGATATACTGCCGTTCAAAAGTTTGGGGTCAGTGATCAATAATACTTTTATTCTGCAAGCACACATTACATTGATCAAAAGTGCCATTTACTGTATTTGCTGTTATTTCGAACATTCTATTCAGCAAAGAATCAATGAAAAAATGTATCATGGTTTCCATAATAAAGTCAAAAACACCAAAAGTAAACCTTAAAAAAGAAGTGTTCCTTGAGCACCAGATCAGCATAGAGTGATTTCTGAATGATCATGTGACACTGAAGACTGGAGTAAAATGCTGAAAATTCAGCTTTGCATCACAGGAATAACAAATCAAATAAACGCAGCCTTGGTGAGCACAAGAGACTTCTTTTACAAACATTTAACGATCTTACTGACCCAAAACCTTTGAACAGTAGTGTGTAATGAACTAAAACCCTAACCCCATAGACGGGACTTTGACTCGTCATTTCAGAAGTCCTGGAGTCAGTAATGCATAACCAGAAGTTCATCTACCTTGAAAAGTAGTCCCACCTCAACAGGGATCAATAGACAACTACCTTAACTCTTTATATAGCTCAGTTATTTTCAAAAAGAATTCATGTAATTGCTTTAACAAAAATCTAAATCTCCGGTCAACTTTCCCCATAGACGTTCATTGCATAAGTGCTGTTGTTTTGAGGGACTAGTAAAAAATTATTATGTGGTAAAATCTCAAATAGTTTATAACCATGAAGATTCCTCTAATAATTTCATGGAGTATGATACAATACATGAAACAACCTCTCGTGACTAATAGGCTACACTAGACCAGAGTCTTTTCTTGAGACTGAGAGCCAGACAGACTTATGGGTAATGTGCACTCAGTATGCCACAGGCTTGCATTGCTAGTCGTGAAGCCATATGGCAGACATGTTGCCACATCGAGCGTTCTTCACAGCCCGTATCGCTCACTGCTGTCATTTCTCCCCTTCAGTACTACAATGACTTCGGCGACATCATCAAAGAGACCCTGAACAGGACACGGCAGATGGACAAGATCGAAAGCGCGCGCACGCTGGTGCAGTGCCTTCAGCAGGTATGGAGGGTTCTCTGTCATGTGACGTGCCTCTGTGTGCCACATCTGCTCAGCCGACTGTCCCAGGCCCCTGCGCTCTCTGCTCCCTGCAGCTGTCGACACCTCTGAGACACAATGAGTCCACTCTCCCACTGTCCCATCATGCTCTGTGTGGAATGTTCTAGCAGCTCTTCCACTCCTTGAATAGCTTAATAGTTGGTTGTGTGCTGACGGAGGAAATGGAAGCAGTGCTCACACACAAACTCATGCACAGATCATTAGACTTTGCTTTTGTTTTAAAAAAAACACATTTATTTAATTTAAAAATTGCACACATTGTTCTGTTTTGAAAGAAGTCTCTTATGCTCATCAAGGCTGCTTTTATATGATCAAAAAATCAGTGCATAATACATCTAAAATAATACGTATTTCTATATATATATATATATATATATATATATATATATATATATATATATATATATATAAACTTTATTTCTGTGATGGCAAAGCTGCATTTTCAGCATCATTACTCCAGTCAGCGTCACAAGATCCTTCAGAAATCATTCATATATAATGATTTGCTGCTAAAGAAACATTTCTTATTATTATCAATGTTGAAAACAGTTGTGCTGCGTAATATTTTGGAATATTCAAGATTTTTGAAGATTAGAAACAGAATTTTTTTGTATTCGTTTTTTCAGTCTTGACTCTTAACTGTCACTTTTGATCAATTTAATGCAGTTATGTAAATGTGTAAAAAGTGCATTTTAGATAACAATGAAACTTGGACTCTTTAAAAATATTTATTTGGACCATAGTATCTTATAATATAACTACGTCTATGCTGCTCCATGATTTAAAAATTATTCAATATTATTATTTATTAAATAATTTTATTTATTAGTATTGCTCAAAATTTGTGTAATTAAAACTATAAAGTGAAAATGAATCTTGTATCATTAATTATTATTTAATTAATACTTGATCTGACCAATGTCTTGTGACTAGTGAAATTAACCATGTGTGTTCGTTATATATCAGAATTAAATCAGATTTCTCATCCCCACATGAATATAATGAATGTATTTTGTATGTTAATATGCAGCAAATAAATATGTTTTTCCCCCTCTCTGAACTGAGGAAAGTAAAGCTGCAGTATATTTTGATGATCATAGGAATTACACAGAAATAAGGGCAGATTTGATATAGGCTGTATCCTGTGAATGTGTGTGTTCAGTTATACCTGAGGCTGAAACAGGAGCAGGACAGAGGAAACACATGCAGCTCCAGGGTTCAGACCTACAGCAGCATCAAGGAGCTGGCCAGACGCTTCTCGCTCACTTTCGGATGGGACCAGATCAAATCCCGCGAATCCCTGGCCATGATCCACAGGTACGGCGGTCCACTCGACTGACTCAGCTTCTGACTCAAGTGTCGAAGAAGTTCACTTCAGATGGCGGCCATAGTGATATAGCCAAAACCCAAATGATTGCTAAGTTTGTCCTCGAATAAAAATAGTTACGTCAAGATGCTGCACTGCATGGCTTCATTTAGCCAGTACATAAAAGTCTCATCCTTGGTTATTTCAGTGCTGAGGATTAATTTAGTCAGCTGCAGTCCTGGTCTTATATTAGAATTCAAATATAGATGGACAAGAGAAGGAATATTGAGGTCTTAAAAGGAAATGTCCTCTTGCTAGTATTTGTTCTTTGTGCAGGGACGGCATTGAGTTCGTTTTCAAAGGATTCGTTCAGCAGTCTGAGAAACACTCTCCACCGTACATCTCATACCTCACCATCCTCAGCGAATTCTCCGGCAAACTGCTCAAACTCGACAAGAAGACTGTGTAAGTCTTAAAGCTAAACCTAAAGGAATTCCACACATATGACATTTTGCCTCAGTCTCTTTATTTGCTGAAACCATCTCACTCATGCCAGTTAACATAAACGGGTTATCTCCGCTCTAGCTACAGTTATCTGCAGAAGTTTGCTGGTGAGCAGGTCATCAGTAACAGAGAGGAGAGCTGGATGCCGTTGATCTACTACAGAGCATCTCTGATGGGCACGGCTGAGGGAGAAGATGCCACGTCCTTCATCAGCTCGGACACCAACAAACAGCCCTCCCTCACCAACCGCTCCAGATCACCCTCCATCAAACAAGTCAACTCTGAGGGTGAGACACCTCTGAGCTCCAGGGTTATAGTAATGCAATTTACTTCAGTAAATATTATGCTCAAAAGTCATGCTCAAAAGTTTACATACACCTTGCAGAGTCTACAAAATTTTAATTATTTTAACAAAATAAGAGGGATCATACAAAATGCATGTTATTTTTTGTTTAGTCCTGTCCTGAATAAGATATTTTACATAAAAGATGTTTACATATAGACCAGGGTGATATAGGGGTGAAAACATTTTGAATTTGAAGATCAAGGTAAATTGTACTTAATTTGTCTTCTGGGAAACATGTAAGTATCTTCTGTTGCTTCCGAAGGGCAGTACTAAATGAAAAACAATTGATAGTTAAACAAGATAAGAAAAATTTGGACATCTTCATCCTGTTCAAAAGTTTTCACCCCCCAGTTCTTAAAGCAACACTAAGGAACATTTTTTACCTTAAAATAATGTTTCCAAAATCGTATCAGTGGTTCAAGTTGTAACAGGGTGAAAGGCACTTCTGGATTCGCTTTGCAGCCCTATATCTGCTATAACCACACCATGCAAGTTTGCCAAACCGGGTCGCGTTTCTATAGTTCGAATGAGACATAAGAAAACTACAAATTTGACTTGCTTTACGTCAAGCGTTACAATAGTCATTATTTAGTTTTCCTTCGTTTCTGATGTCGCAGTACATCATACTTTCATGAAATCATGCAACATACTCTACCTTGTCTGTGGACATTGTTCATTCCAAAGCCGGTGCTAGATAAACAGCGAGTGTGCGTGCGACAGTAGGCTGCGGGCGGCGAAATTATTTATGACAGCGGTAATTCCGCTTCCAACCTGTAGGGCGACCGCAGAGGAAAAGTTCCTTAGTGTCGCTTTAATGCGTCATGTTTCCTTCTGGAGCATCAGTGTATGTATATTATTTATTTAAAAATTTTAGATGACTTATAGCTTGTCATGCTTCAAAGTTCTTACAAGGAGGTAAAAAAAAATAACTCCGCTCTAGTCCTTTTGCTATAGTAAATATTTTGTCAGACAATATATCTGTGACTTATCTGTATTGGTTACTAGAGTTACTAAGAACAATGTATTTTGTAATGTAAAGTTTATTAAAATCTATTTTTTTAACAGGGGACCAAAGGTTTCTTTCACCATCGACAGAATCAAAAGGAAACAAGGTTTTGAAAAGGTGAGGTCAATAAACACTTATTGACAGTCTGGACCTGTCAGTCATTTGAGTAACACACTATTGTATTTTTCTTCCATGTGTAGCTGTGAAGACTCAAAGGTCCAGCGGAGCAGCAGTCTCGTGTCTGATAAAGGTCCAAGGAGCAGTGATGAGGTGGATGTTGACATTGTAGATATTGATGTCTAATGGTGTAGTTCACATCTGTCATCATGGATCTGTTTTTGTATTTGCTGTCTTTTGTCAGTATTGCATTATGTCCTGTACATGTAAATTGTGCCATTTAAAATGGCAATACAGTAATAATCATGATCAGATTCAGAACTAGTATGGTGGTGCTGAAATATTTTGTAAAGAATGAAAATACATGGTGCATTGCTGTTGCTAAAATGTTTAGCACTTAGCCTATGGGCAGAATGCACTCAAATCGACTTGATTTTAAAAAACTTACTGTATTGCTAAAATTAATAAAATTGCAGTATGAACCGTCAATCTTTTTTTTTTTTTGTCCTATGTATTGCCCTGTGTACTTTAAGACCACATGTTTTTCTGCATATTTCTGAATCATAAAGTGTTTGCCTTCATTCGGGTATTTAAATAAGTTACAGTTATGTTGTAAATTGAGGATATGCAGCTATATTTTTTGTCATTATGTAATATACACATTTCCCACCCCTTTTTTATATTTGTAGTAATTAAATATTGGAAGGGAGTCCATAGTCACTTCCTAAATCTTTCAAACAAATTTGTCTTGAAGAAAATGAACCGTTCATTATAAACACTGTTTTCAGAGGTGTGACTGCATTGTTTTTAGTTAGCAAACATTACAGTTTTACAATTGCTAGAACCCATTTCTCAATACTTAGGCCACTTTTTCAAAACTATTCATACAATGAGCACAACGGTAGCCTATGTGGGCTAAACTGTGGATTATTTTGGCACAAGACACATCGAATGACTGCATCTTTCAAATGAAACAAATTTTCTCACTCACTAAAACTCTTTGAACCTACAGGCCACACTTACATCAGCCACGTTTCCATTACCCTTCAAATTGCGCAAATTGAAATTGCGAATTGAAAATACGCTCAATGGAAACACGTCAATTTCGCAAAAACTCCCATTTATCGCAAAAAAGTTTTTGCGCTCGCATGAGGTGGTTTTTCAGGCAATTCGAAAAAGGAATATTTCGCAAAACGGCAATGGAAACAGTTTTTGCGCATTTACAGGTCACCTGACTTAGAAGGCGCGGTGTGTTTGGACTGAATACGAGACAGTTCTTGAGAAGAAAGAATGACAGAAATACTGGATTCTAAACCTCAAAGAAATGCCACAATCAAGATCTCGGAGCAGAAATGAGGGAGAAACACCCAGAAACTCCTCATATGTACCGCTCACAGTATAAGGGTCTTTCCTTGCCATTAATGCTTGGATAACATGCCTACGTTTCCTTCCATTAATAAAAATAACGTCTACGTGGCTGCGATATATATAAACTTACCAACGTCCGTTGCCATGATTTTTGGAATGACTTATCGCGAGAGGAAAAAATTACGTTTTAGTCGCATAACATCGGTTAATGGAAACGCCGTCATTTCGCAATAGCTTTTTGTCAATATTTAGAAAAAATCGCAAAAGTTTTGCGCAAATCTTTAATGGAAACGCGCCTATTGACATACTCTTCTCAAAACTTTTAGGTTGCACTTTATTTTACAGTACATGCACGTATCTAAGAAAGTACTGGGTAATATAAGGTAACTACGTGGGTTAAGGCTCGGTTTAGGTGTAGGTTCAGGGTTAGTGCCTAGTTAAAACCCAGTTATTGTAATTACTTAGTAACGTACATGGGGAACAAGACTGTAAATGTGCTACCAACTTTTAAACAAGTTCAAAACCTAAAAATGCTAAATTGAATAAGAAAGCAATTTCTACAGTAATACCGTATTGAAATATATTCTAAATGTAAAAAAAAGAAAAGAAATGCTATCAAAACAATTAGATGTAGTTGAACACCTACACGTGTGTTAGTCTTTAAATTTCATTACTTTGTATACAAAAGGAGGCAATTTAGGAAAAATGTTGTACTGTGATGTAAACATGGACCATGTTACATCCCTGCTGAAAAATCCAGTATTATCCCGCATGAATTCCTTGTTTGTGGACCAGCATAGTCATGCTGTTCTCAAGCAAAAATGAGAACCGGAATATGCTCTTCTGTATGCTAATGCCATGAGCTCCACTATCAAGAGAGATACTGCAGCAGGATTTGGATTATACCCAACAACTGATTAACTTTATATCAAGTGAAAGATCATTCCACTTTTTTATGTCAATACAAGTATTATACATAGTGTCTGTCAATGTTTTATGAGTGACAAAGTGTGTTTGTTGGATGACAACCTTTGCTAATGTTATGGAAGAATGAGTTGGTTTGAGACATGTATAAAATGTTATTTTTAGATCAAACTGAAAATTGATAAGGAGAACGGAATGAAGAGTTTTGAAAAAGTGACCAATGTATCGAGGTCCTAGAGTGTAAAAAAAAAAGTAAAAACTAAAATGTGGCTATACTTTATACTGAAACTTTCTAATGTACACATTTCTTGTTGCTTTTTTAAAGTTTGATTAAACGGCACTAACACCCTGAGAGAATGCATGAAAAACTTCTGTCTTAATACTTTATTGAACATTTTAAGACCGAAAAAGTTTACAATAAAAGCTTATTTTTAGGAAGCACTTCTATAGAAATGAAAAATTGAATTTGTTGAAAACATTTAAGTGGACTAAGCCTAAAGGTTTTGAACAAACAAGAGGCAAAAACAATAAATATTTACAAATACATATAAATACATTATAATTTAAAGACACCTCTCACATAGACATGTCAGAGTCTGATCACCACATTATTTCATCCATTCAAGCCATCCATGAAATGAAGCTGAAATCACTTTGGTGAATCTCTGGAATGTCTTATAAACCAATTCTGAGAGTAAAAACTTAAATATTTATAAACTTAGTGCACATTCAATATTTCAAGTGTCCCGGTTTGGTTCCAGTGTAGTTGCTTGAAACCTACAGTGCAACTACATTTTATAGACCTGGTTGTGCATAGATGTCTCACTGACAGATAGACAGGGCCAGCACAATCCGTCTTGCTAAACAGAGCCTCGCCAAAACTGCTGGTTTACTGTCTGGCATCCAGCGGCTGAAGGAGTGCATCTGTACGCTCTTGAGCCTTGGTTAGCTGAACAAGGCAGCATCAGTATTTGAGAGCAGGATCAGTCCACATCCTGTTCTACACACTACCAGATAGTCGCCTTTACTTGCGTTGTCATTCAAAATCGTCCTCGTATTCATATTCATCCAGGTCCAGGTTACTGTGAGGGTTGGGAATCTCAAAGAGATGTCTCTTCTCGTTCCGAAGGTCAAAAGCACATGTAATGTGATCAACTGGGTCCAGAGCATTGTCATAGCTAAAAAAAACAAAAACAAAACAAAACACAAAATCCTGTTACAAAATATCATGATGCAATGATTCATCTCAGACCTGGCCAGTTTGGTTCAATACTTATGGAGAAAATGGAAAAAACTATTTTACAACCAACTAAATGGCAAATGGATAAGGAACTGACGTGAAAAGACACCTGACAATACTGAAAAGAGTTTGTTGGGAATTTTAGCACTTCAGTCCGATATCTGATGAGCAAAACGTGGAGGAGAACATGGAAGGAACCTCAACCTGCACCTACAGTGTCTTACCTGTTTCAACTCTACTCATCCTGCCATTAGAAGTCTGTGCTGATCCTAAAATCATCACACAAAACCTCATCAGCCCTCCGATCACTGACTCCGTGCAGTGACATTGCAGCAAATGACACAAGTGGATTGATGTTATTAAACTGCTGCATGAGGTGAAGGACTGAGTCTAGACATGCAGCTTAGAGGTTGTTTCCAGCAGAAGTTGAGTGCTGTGCGCACTGATGAAAATGTGGTCTGTGGGTATACGAAACATTCTTACCCATCGTTATACTGCTCGTTCGCAGTTTCCTCAGCCACCAAGTTATCATACTCCTCTGCAGCATATCTCTCCCAGTCAGAAATCTCCTGTCCCATTGTCTCAGCATCCTATAAAATTACATACAAAGAACACCAATATTATTACAGCATCTAAATGATCATAACATGATATAAATAACCTGTTGTTCATTACCCTTGCAGCCATTAAGGGATCCCTCTGTTCATGGTCTAGGTACTTCTCAATGTTGAAGAACGTGTCAAAGAAAATATGGGAAAGCTTACATCTCTTCAAGTCCCTGAGAGTGATCTTTCCTAACAAAAATAAGAGCACATGGTTAAAGACGCTGCAAGTGATTTCACTGTTTTGCTTACTTTTGCTAGGAGGATGTGATATAATTCAGTGACTACTTCAGAATGATGGCAGATGAGCATGCAAAGGATAAAATACCTAGGAAGTTTGTTATTAATCTCTTCGAATAATACCTGGGATTTCTGGCTTGACCATATCTAACATTTGGCACAGGCAGTCCTCAAAAGGCAGTGGTTCAATGGCCAAAGCCTCAAGCTTCTGACACTGTTCCTGGTAGAAGTACTGAAGCTCATACATGGACAGAACTCCATCCCCATCCAGATCCATACAGCGAAACCAGTACTCTATGCTACACAAGCAACAAATAAGAAAGAATTGACTAATTAATGATCAAGGCAGATAAAAACTCACTCAACCATTTACGAAATCTACAAGCAATAAAAAAATTAAGAAAAAAAAGATTACGGACATTATTTTCAATTACCTGGTCTCAGTCTTTTTGTCCTCCTCAGATATGAGGAACCATACGAAGTCAGCATAGTTTAGCTTGGCCTCTTTATGAACCTTTCTGTCCCTGAGCATCAGAGAATAATTAAACCACAGCACTCATAAAATCTATAACAATATGATACATTACACGCACTCTTTCAAAAAATTGGAGGGAATAAAAAAAGAAAGTCTGTAAAATGAAAGATGGTACCTGGATATAGCTCCAGAGAATAGTCTCTCAATCATTCGGTGGGAAATGGCTGTCAAAGAGAGCAGAAAAATCACATCACAGTCTTATCCTTTATGCTTAAATAGGGTAATAATTCGCTGTCAAAGGTTGTAAATATTGTAAATTGCAACAGCAAGACACAGTGATTTAATATCCTTATTTAATCATTTTAAAGACAGAGCGATGCCTGAAAGGAGATAAAATTATTAGAGTGCCAGACATGCCGTCATGGTAAAGGAAATTGATGTTAAAATTTCAGCGCACTTCATTCAATTTACTAAGCTCATACTGCAGCAAACAGAAACACATGCAGTCGAGTGCTGCTGGAGGGGATGGATATTTAAAGTCACCTCCAGCAATAAGCAGCCAATGGTTAAACAGCATGTCAGAAAAGTGAAACGGTCCTCAAACCGCAGCGGGTGGACGAGTACCTTGATCGTTGTGTCGCGTCAGGTCTCTCTGGTCTATGTACAAGTCGTGATCTGTGTCCAGCTCCCAGAACTTACAGTAGATGACATAAAAATGTTCATAGGAGAAGAACTCTGTCAACTGGTTAATCTCTTCCTCCTCTTCCAGTAATGCCACATTCTGTTGGGAAACATTTTTACCATTACACAACGGAAAAGCTTAATCACATAAATTTTAGGTAGGTTTTAGAAAAATCAAATCAGCACTATAAATTCCATTCACATATTGCATTCAAAATTAAAACTAGGGGCTTCCACCAGATAGCCTTAAAAAGCAGCGTGAGAGTTAAATCTATTACTATTGATAGTAATTAACTATTAACATAAAATCATATTTAAAATCTACAATAATAATAACAATAATAATAATAACAACAATAATATATAAATCAGCCATTAATCTAAAATAATATTAATGTGGGCTAGGTTTAAAAAAAAATATAGCAGTCTAACGCTATATATTGAGCAAACACTATCTTTTTTAATATTTTTTTTATTCTGTTTATTTTAGTTACAATTATATCTATCAGTTAGTAAGACAATTAACTCTCAAATGTTCATTACAGTCCTAGATAGACTCACAACATATTTACCTGTAAAAAAGTACTTCGCCTGAGTTCTGGACATGTTATTTTTCCAGTCCATGAGCGGTTTACATTATAAAATATCCTTTGGACTACCTGTTGGCAGAAGAAGCACTTTGTTGAACATCAGGCTCATTGAGTCATCTGTCAACTGTCCAGACTTATGGTGCACCAAAACAATAACTGTGTAAATAGTCAGATCATGTTATTTCAGTTAATGTTGCAAATCTATGTTTCATATACAAAAAGAAAAATACTACTACCAGCTGACTGGTTACTAGAAAAATACTGGAAGAATTCCTTACAGTTGTAATGTAGCGTGAGTGAAAGTCTGAAGCCTCCTTTAGAAATGCCAGACCTGTATGTGAATCCACCACATCCTTAAAAAAAGAAAAAGAAAAAAAAAAGCAGCATAAAAATGATTCATACACCAATATAACATCAAAGTCAGCATATAATAACTGACACTGCTTACAGAAAAAAAAAGCCCAATGTTAAATCCATTTGTGCGCGAAGAGGCTCTGGATTAGATTAGAGAAAAGGCGAATCATTCTGTCCACTTGCAGAGGATAATGTTTTGGTACAAGACGTGTGGAAATGTTAAAGGTATTAAACCTCTAAGAACAAAGGGCTGATTTTAAGGCCTCGGTTTCAGTCTCTGCATATATATGGCCCACTGACTTTTCCTATCAAGTGCATTCATCAGCAGAGAAGCAAGGTTTTTCTCATGCATGTTTCATAATCAAATATTGGTATACATGCGTAAAAGGTGATAAATTGCGACAACTTATTTTGGGGGAGGTGCGAGACTCTTTGACCCTTCCCCATGTGAAATTAAACAATAGAAAAACACATAAATCACTTCTGTAAAGGAGCAGACGGGAACAGGCCAATCTACTCCATAGCAATACTTTTTTCATTCATCAAAACGGTCAAAGCAATTGCTAAAGCTACACAATACAAATTAAAGCGCAGACACCAGAATAGATCTCTTCCACTGTGCACGGCCAATCCCGCCAGTGAATATAAATGATATGTCCATCACTGAACTCAAAGAATGCACTTCTGCACACAATTATTTTAGAACATTTAGCGCCACATTTGGAATTTTGCAAGTACATAAAAACAAGGAACGAGAGCAAATAACATGAAACCGAAATATCGATGCTCAGCGTGTTTTGACTTGTGTTCTCAGAGGTAGGTCCAGCACTCTGTACCTGCAGGAATGGAATAAAGTCCTCTTGTTCCAAATAATTGCAGCCAGGCTTGGCCAGAAGGTGAAGAAATTTGGATGCGTCATCATGACAGGTCTGAAGCACTCTGTGGAGAGGAAACAGATGGTTTCAGGCTTCATCTCACCCTTTCAAAGAGCAATATGGTCTCCAAAATCCTTCACTTTAAATATGTGGCTTCGGATTAATGGAATCTACAAATGAGGCTCTGGAAATCACGCTCAGCCAGTTCTGATGTACAATGGAGGAATAATCATAAAACAAGTTTTTTCTTCTTTTTTTACCTTTACAGACTCAGGGACACCCCCCCACCCAGATGCTCAGTCAAACCAAGTACTCTAACAATCACTAATGATCTCATTAAAAACATAAACATATTTACATAAATGTGCTACATTAATGATATATTATAGAAGGTATTTCTATATTATAAATTATATATAATAAGGAAAATCCAAGGAATTTCATATATCCGTTCATTGAACCCCTGCAGGATTTTCATAGATCCTCAGTTGAAAACTTGAATGAGCGTATACAAGACAGTCCCCTCCCCTTCTCCAAAAGCAAAACAAAACCACAAACCTCTGCAGGGACACCTAAAATAAACTGCAGTACCATTCCAAAATTGTACACAGAGAGCTCACATCACTTCAGCTCTTGATAAAAGGACATTCACGCACTTGTGTAGCCACTGACCACTAAAGACATTAATGTGAAAGGGCACTGTAAAGAGAACTATTGTCTTACTTTCGCCACATTGCCACAAACTTGTGAACGGACACATATCCCCTCCTGTCTCCTCCGGCAGCATGGAACAATGGAGCTTTCCAATAGAGTGGGCACTCACAGGCCTGCAAAGAGACAATAGGGTCACACAGAAATAGACCTCAGGGTGACAAAATAGGTCAAGATGTCATGCACTTCAAAACAAACATTATATTTCTATCTAATTAAGTAAGTGCCAAACAAACTGTCAAGTTTTGAGATCGGAAAGTTACAGAAGAGAAATTTCTGCAACACTATAATCATTCTCTTTTAAACAAGCAATTGAGCACAATCAGGGGTTTCTGCTAAGTGCTTGAACACTATGACTAGATCTTTCACATATGCTGTAGGAACTATAAATTGGGCTAATGAGCAAAGATTATGTGTATAAATCACTCTGTTTAAATTTGTGAACCCTGTCGTTTACCTAGACGGCTTCTCAGGATAAATAATTTGACACATAACGCTAGTGATATTTCTCCACTGTCTACAGGAAAATTAAAACTTCCAACTTGTAAACAGTTATAAGTTAGTTACACAAATGAACAATTTGCTGAGAAGGTAAAGGTGGCACCTTACAATCCACACTTACCTTAGCGACTAGCCCCATGTCTTTTATAGTGACTCTTTCATCAGGAAATTGAGAAAATATTTGTTCTATCTTGGAAATGAGATTGTCTATGTTGACGTTGGCCTGGGGCTGCCCTCGAGGGAAGTAGAACTTTGGAATGCTTTCACTTAAAGCTGGTGTAACGGGCTCCTCTTTCTTAGCCTGCGCCTGCTGAAACAGACAGAAATAATAACCATTAGCCAATGTAGCCACAAGACTCATCGTGGGAGAGATGTATGGTTGCTCTGAAAATTGCACCTCAATAAGCATTTCACAGTGATGGGTTTAATTTAGTCGCATTACTTGCCAGTATGCGTAAAACACAATTCAAAAGAATTTTGACAGATGCACACCTCGCAAATGACTGAGGAGGCTTGCAATATTTTTTGGATACCTGTTCCACATGATGCAGTACCCAAGACAAGAAGGATAAGAACGTGTAGTGGATAATTATTTGTAACATTAGACGTGATTAATGGCTTCAATTGATCTTTTTTAATACACTAATATATCAAATATACTAATATTTTTTTCAAATAGATAAAAAAAAAAAAAAAAAAAAAAACACTTTCCACCTGTTTACAGAAAAAAAGGCATAGGACATAATTGCTTTTGTAGTAATTAAGAACAACTATGACTTTTGACTGGGTCTGGAGGGAATAAGAAAACTTTCTGCAGAGTGATACCCCGTGCTAACCTGTTATCCGTTGTCAATTATTTGCTGGAATGTTCTGAAAGAACAGTTTTAAAGTTAGGGTTAGCACATTAGGGTAAGGGTAGGGTAGGGTAAACATAACTGTTTGAAACATTAACTTGGTAGGAAAGCATCAGAAATAAACTATTGGATTGGTTTTACATTTTGTAATCAAGCATTTAATTACACTGACTAAAAAAAACAATAAATCTAAAAGTTTATAAAACAAGGAGGAACAAATCAGAGATGAAATTTGCTTGACAAAGCCATGCCTGGCTGAAACATTCAAGTAGTTTAAAAAAAATTGAAATTTAGAGTAGAGTTGAGAATAGTTGAGAACCTTGAGAATACAGTTAGCCTACATTTAAAAAAAATTGTGGGGGTCTTTGGACAAAGATATAATACAGTTATTGTGTACACTTTTCTCAATGACAAAACGTCCTTCATGCCCAAATGTTTTGTGAACACTTGTGGTTAAATTAAATTCCTCATATTACTGATTTTCCAAAGGCTCAGCTTCCCACAGTAACTTAAAACCTCAACTATTTGAGTGTCAAGCTGCAGCTGTGAAGATCTTGACCCCCTAGAACTTCCACAGAGGGGAAAAAACTCCATCAAAGCCCACTCTCTGGAATAAGCAACATTACACAGAATAAACGATTTAGCATTTCTGTATTAGACAAACACATGTAAATGTAGACTTCAGACAATTTGACCCTTTCTGTACAGCAGTTTTATACTGAGGGATGCAAATGTTTTGTACATCAAGGCAATGATTTAGGTGACAATATTTGGTTCTTGTGAGATGTAAGCTGATGATCATAACATTTTTGGATCACAATATTTTTAATATGCTACTCCTTCCAAATCCACAGTCAACCTCTCAGTCCACAAAGCTTCATATTAAATTGAATTTATTTCACTAACTTGGCATGACATTAAATGTAATAATTAAATTATTAAATAAGCAGGACCTGGAGTGTGCTGCAAACACAAATGCATTTCATGCTATAGAAAGCAACAGTGAACGCCCACTAATTTAGTGGCCTTGGTTCCCAACATATTTTAAACAATTATTTTCTTCACTCAGATTTCAAAAACTTATACCGGATATATGACGGTAATTCAGGGATCCTACACATTTTATTTAAAAATTCTATACTTTTCCAGACTCAAACTTCCAAACCTATCTGCCATCTGTCTACTTTTTTCATTTATTTTTTCATTGGTTTTCACAAAGTGTTAACATGCCCTTACATGAGAAGAACCTAAAATGCTTTATAACCTGCATATATTCACCTCTGACACATCAGCTGAACACTGTGAATGTGGTTTGATGTGGCACAATCACCAAACAGCAAACAGTAAATCATAGTCTGATTTAAATGATAATTTTTTCCTTTGTCTTTTGCTGGTTTGAGTGGCACACACACACACACACATTCTTTTAGTGCGCTTCAAAGAGACTCGCTTATGGTAAAGACAAACCGTTTTGCGTAATGAAAACGTGCGCCTTGAATTCATTCAGCCATGTTCGACAATCACTAAACGGTCATTAAACTTGCGCCATGAAAACGCCCTGCTTGTAAGAATTGTTTTTTTTTTTTTGAAAATCTTAATTTTATATTTCAGAAAACTGAATGGGGTTATAGTCTTGAAACAAAAATATTTTACTCTGCTGTCTTTTTTCCATACTTATCCAGACCTGGAAATTACTCAAATTAAATTCCATCCATACTTTTCGACACTGCGTAGGTAGGAATCCTAATAATTTTAAACAAAACAAAAAAGTATTTGAAAACCAAAACAAGACAAATTTTACAAGACCGTGTAATTGAATTATTTTCAATTACGGTAGCCAACTCATTCCAAGAATTATTGTGAATGATGCAATTGAAACAAAAAATACATTGTATAATTGAAAGCACTGTATAGTCATCAAGCATACAATTGTTTTATTGCAATAAATATAAATTTTACATTTTATATATACATTTTTTACAATTATAAATTTGATCCCAAAGAATACAGCTTTTTGTGGTTTAATAAATCATAAGTCCATATCGCAGCTTCAATTGTTATCAACCGGGCAGCTTACTTCGTGCACTATATGGAGCAATAAAAACAGCACATGGACACAGCCGTGTTGCTTCTCAGTAAACAACACCTTTAGGAACTGTTTACATGTCTAAAAAAAATTTGATGACTAATTTTTAATCTTAGGTGTCATGTAGTAATCCTGACTGTTTACTTCTTGCTTTAGTCTCTTGCGATCTCATTCTAGAGACATCCACACTGTATGTTCAGCAGTAAACCACTGTTACTAATCAGTAAAAGCAGTGACAACTTATATGCAACAAACTAAGCTTTTGCTTTTAAAAACATTAACTTATAGTACCCTACATGGAAGTTTGGAAGCTTAACGCATTTAGAAAGTCTCTCTCTGATGTGGCATGCAGGGGATTCTGCTCAGTGTAATCCACTGTGAGAGATGAATGCATTTTATCTAGCCTTCTCCAGTCAGTGACAGCCATGTCTATAAAAGGGAATGACCATCATCAACTCCAGCACAGGGCAGACTTGCTCTTGCTCATTCTTAAACATTTGGATGCTCTAAAAACACAGATAATCCTCTGGTCCAAGTTATTTTATATATGTAAAACATTTTGTTTTGCAAAATGACATTGCTATAATTACACACCTAAGGAACGCAAACATCAGATCACATCGTCACTGAGACTGACAGCCAGCAATAAGCAAACAAAAGCTTTGATGGTTTCACACAGAACATATAAGACAACCTGCCTGTCCTTGCTGGAAGGCTTTGAGCCTCTTCTTAAAGCGAGAGGGCAGCACAAAGTCGCAGCCGCGAGCCAGTAGTGCCAACTCCTTCCTCAGGTCAGGGTCCTGTCGTAAAGAGATCTCCTTCATTCTCATGCTGCTGTCAGCTAATGGAGCCAGTGTGGCAGACAGTACGCACTCTGGGGTCAGGATAATCTTGCTCAGTGACTATCCCGCCACAGGACACTCCTCTGCCTGTCTTTATCAAAGCACCAGCTGCTCTCCTCAGCCGTGCAGTAGCCTGAATCACAGCACTGCCTGTTGCTCCACACATCCAATAGTGGCTGGTAGAGGTCACAGTCCTATCCTGAAAAGTCAGATAGGACGAGTGTTTGTGTGAGAGCAGTGGAGTTGGGGGGGGGGGGGTAGTGTGGAGATGGATCTGCCCTTTTCAGTGAGCATTCCACAGCTCTCATAGAGGTTATGTAAAGACACAAACCTGTTCACTTGGAACCCAGTGATTGCAGGAGATCCAGCAGCTACCAAGAACAATATTGATAACTGCAATTGGATGCAACATAATGATAGATCAGCATACTTCACATTTATAAAAGCAAACTAAAGATGTACAATTTGGGATGTGAATTCTTTTAACAACATACTGACCATTATTAATCAGCTATTAAAAAGATAGTTAATCCAAAAATAAGAATTGTGTCATAAATTGACTCACTCATTTTGTTTCAAAGTGGTGTTACTTCTTTTTTGTGTACCGCAGAAAGTCTGGAACCACAATTTTTGGGTGAACCCTCCCTTTATCTGTTAAGCCTTAAATCAAACGCAAGATTCAAAAGACATGACATTAGCTAAACATGTTTTTTGAAAAAGGGCAACATGTCCTTCGTCCTCAGCCTACATACTGTTGTGTGATCTCAGACAGCTTCCTTGAAACATGGCTGAAATGCGGAGCTGCCGGCCTAGATTCTTATTTTGCACGCCTTGTGGATGTTAGTGGTACTGCATTGTAATTTAGCAGGGTTTTTATAAATGGAATTGTTTTATTTAAATTCCAGGTCACGCAAACAAAACCTTGCCCCAGCAAGCTAATTTAATTCAATGCATTGCATGTTTGGTGCTTTTATATGATAAGAGCTGAATGCACTTTGCAACTAAAACGTGCAACATCAACCAATCATCTGTGTGGGGTGGCTAAGACAGTGTAGGATTTTAGAGGAAAAGCACAGATTAAAGACAACTATGGACCCATTCTGAATCTAAATACTATATAGAGCAGGGGTCGACAACCTTTTTGTCATGAAGTGCCATTTTTAAGTTTCTGAGCCATATCACTGTGCCATAACCCCACCCCAATATGTATAAATAAATACACACACATTTTAAATATAATAATGGCTAACATAGAAATAGTGCAGAACCTTACATAAGCCTATTTCTAAAGCATTTTACTTCAGCTATGCCGAACTTTGTTTAACTTGCGGAAGTTTGTGCAACGGCTTCCTGAAGGATGCTCAGCTACTTCTCTGGGGTGATGCGTGCTGCAGTAGTGCTGTCATATCTGGGTACCGCAGGAGCCGTTAAAAAAACGCTCTCGCAAGTTTAGTTTTTACCATTTTAGGAGGAGTAAAATTTACATTTGTGGCTTCAACAACCAGATGCACTTTGTCCAGTTTCATTTGGAATGCGAAAAAATGTCCTCTCTTTCGGACTTTTCGTGATTGGATAGCTATCCGATCAGAAAAAAAACAAAAACACATGAAGTGCAGGTAAACATGAACAGTGTTACCATGATGCATCACATTCATTTTGATGTGTGTGGAATGTTTAATCAGGACTCGATACTGAATATCTGAGAAATGTATAGCATGTACAGCTAATGGTTTGTCAGAGCTGCGCGCTTTGACTAGCGCGGTTTAATTCTCACACTCACTTTAATAGTATTTATAACTCCTACCGGAATGATTATAAATTCCCTAAATTCAACATGAGAGATTTTCTTCACACACAGTATGAGCTGCAGTCTGACACAGTTTCCCACCCCTTTTGATTGACAGGATATAATCGGCCCTGATAATCGACTGTTTTTAATAATAATATTTCATTCTCTCACTTAGAGGTGATTAGGAACTACATATAGCTTTACAAATATAGCATTCCTGTGTGAAATAAATAATAAGAAGCACAACTTTGTCAACAGAAAGTAATCAAATGTAAAAACACTGCATAGTCTTCACTGTATAAATTAAATATAGATTAATCCTAGTAAATCTACTAAATAGCAATTAGTGATGTTCTCTTTGTCTTTTCTTGTTTGATAAACTTTAATGACACAGACAATAGGAATATTAGGCTGCTGTCACTTTAATATCGATTGCATGGTTCAAATACACATGTGATTATTTCCCAACTGTTTATGTTCACTTAAGACACAATGGATAATGTTTAATTCTCACCAAATTGGGGATTTTGACATATCGATGTGTTTTTAACCAGTTAGGGGCAAAACAGATGCTCAAAGTTTACTTTGCTTGTCCGTGTTCCACAGAAAGCCGCTTGAAGAACAGTAACACTTTTGCGACATAATGCAGTTTTAATAACTCTTTTTTTATTATTATTATCGATCACATCCTACAGTTTAGCAAAACTAGACTAAATCTAGCTGATTAGGACATTACATTTGGGCCTTTTTTTTTTTTAGGGAGGAAAGAATGTGCCCCGCGGTGAAGAAAATAAATCACTACACTAGTTTATTGCTATCATTGCTGTAGGGTTGCTGTCCTTGCAATGTCTCAAGATCGGCTCTTCTGATTTCATATTTAACAAATAGTTGAATAAATAAGTCTGGTTACCATCTGCAAACCCAAGGTCAATTTGATCCTGTATAGCAGAACTGCAGAACGCAAAGCCTAAACTGAACTTAACTAAAAAAAAATTACCCAAGTATTACTGCCTATGTTTTGTTTATTTTGCTTTCCAAGGCTACAGCTTCCAGCCATTCTGTGGCTTATTATAGATGACAAGTCTTAGTTAGTAGCACAGTGTGGAAGTACTGAATTCAAAGAATGATGGCTGAAGCAGTTGAGGACTATTAAAAGACCCAACATGCTCTGTTTGGGCAACCCAAGAAACAAATGTATCTTTAGTCCTCTAACAAACTTCCGGATTCCGTCCCCAGACTGACTGCAATTACATCAATTCCTTCTAACTGTGTTGATCCAAAGAAACTAAGTCTCTGCGGCTAGGCGTTGTGCATCTGAAAATCCTTTTCTTATGCACATATAGTACTGGAACTAATTGGATTAATAAAAGGAGACTTTAGTGACAACTGATCTGCCATAAAAGTGAGTGAATATGCACTGAAGGCTTGGAGCCAGAGAATCGAACAAACAAAGTGGTGCAAAAATAAAGCCCTGCCTGGCTTAAATAAGTATTTTTAGATGTCAGATCAGAGTCCGCATTCTTCCACTCATTCCAGCATAAACAGTTCCTGTTGTCGTCCAATGGCAGGATAGTGCACACATTTGATAAGCCTAATTTTCTCACTGCTTTTATTGTACTTTGCTCATCAGTCTATTAAAGAAATATGGAAAAAGAAACAAAGGGGAAAGGGCCAAAATAAACTCACTGGTGAACTTGTTAATATTTTTGTTTGTCATTTGGGTCTATTGGAAAGTTTTCTCCTAACAGCACTTTCCCCACCATTTGGCTCTGTGTTTGTGCTATACGTAAAACAACTCTCCACTGTCAGAGTAAGCTGGTACAAACAGAACGAGAAAAAGATCTGCCTGAACAAGAGGTGGCAGCTGTCCGTGCAGATAGTGCCAATTTCCAAACAAAGCTCTGTGTCCAGTCAGTAGAGCCAAGTGGTTGAAGAGAGGATGACCAGCAAGGCAAAAGTGGGGAGCGCTAACAAACATGCTACGATTCAAATGCTGGAGGGGAGAAAAATATAAACACTATGTGATAACTGTTCAGATAAGAGTTATAAACGGCTAAGAAAACAGTCAAACTAAACTTCCAAATAAAAGTCACAAGACTAGAGAAGCACCGATATGAAAATGTTGTACGAAACCAATAACTTATAATTCTTTATATTCAAAAGCCGATAAATCTGAATCCAAATTTTTTTTATATAATCTTTGAGAGCCTGATTACAAAAACAAGTCTCATCATTAAAAGCCACGTCCCAAGCACACAATTATAATGTTCTTATTATAATTTTAAGTAGCCTATATGACAGACTTAAATGTTGTAACTGTATTTTCCTTTTTTGTGTGATTCCAATCATATTTTTAAGCAATTCAAAACCATCAAGGTGAACAGTACACATCTGAAATATCTCAGCTGAAGGAAATAAACCATTATATATATTTTTTAACTTTAATATATATAGGCCAAATTTTCTTATCGGGACCATAACGGTAACATTAAAAATGAACACATATCAGCCAATACCGATGTGGCAGCCGATTTATCATGCATTCCTACACAAGACAAAATATACTAATTAGCCCCGCCTCCACCGACGCCAGCTCATTGATTCACTCGGCCAACTTACTGAGGTAAATGCTGCACAATGGTATCGCTCTTTACAACGTCGGACACATAACAGTAATTAATATGATTGGCCTTTTGCTTGCCTACATTATCAAACGGCTAATAACTTGTTGCTAATTTTACACAAACCAAGTTCCCGTTCCCCATCTCAGAGTCAGACAGCTGCCTTCTAACAATCATCAGAAATGCTTTGAACAACTCAAAATGTCAGTGGAGAAAGGCATATGTGACCCTGGATCAGAAAACCAGTCACATGTCGCACGGGTACATTTGTGGCAATAGCCAAAAATACATTGTATGGGTCAAAATTATCGATTTTTATTTTATGCCAAAAATCATTAGGATATTAAGTAAAGATCATGTGCCATGAAGATATTTTGTAAATTTCCTACCGTAAATATATCAAACATTTATTTTTGTGAGTGAGTGCAACAAATTCGCGAACATAAATGGACAACTTTAAAGGCGATTTTCTCAATGTTTTGATTTTTTTGTATCCCTCAGATTTTCAAACAGTTGTATGTTGGCCAAATATTGTCCTATCTTAACAAACCATACATCAATGGCAAGCTTATTTATCAGGCATGTGATTGGCTAAGGACAAAAAAGCAGGAAAATTTGAACAAAAAAATATATTTTAATTTATTTTACAGCTAGTTGTGCAACATGCAACTTTTTTTGTACAGTATGACAAATGACAACTTATTTGGTGGATGTGTCGCAGTGGAAATCAAAGCCAAGTGTCTAATCCACGCCATCAACAATTTAAAATAATTTAAAATAATTGGTTTTCCATTTTTAGATACTTTAAATTATCATTTTTTTTTCTGTGATGCAAAGCTGAATTTTTAGGATCATTACTCCAGTCCTTTAGAAATCATTCTAATATGATGATTCATTATCAAAGTTGGAAACAGTTCTGCTGCTTAATATTTTTTAATAACCTGTGATACTTTTAGGATACTTTGATGAATAAAAAGTTATAAAATTAAAATAAAAAATAAAAAAGAAGATGATTTAAAAAAAAAAAAATAGAAATCTTTTGTAACAACAATATACACTACTGGTCAGTAATTTGGGTTCAGTAATTTTTTTCTTTCTTTTTTGAAATAAATCAATACTTTTATTCAGCAAGGATGTGTTAAATTGATAAAAAAGTGATAGTAAAATATTTTTTTTTATTTTGAATAAATGCAGTTCTTTTTAACCTTTTATTCATCAAATATTTTAGGCAGCAGAACTGTTTCCAACACTCATAATAAATCAGAACATTAGAATGATTTCTAAAGGATCATGTGATAGACTGGATGTCACATGTGACACTGAAGACTGGAGTAATGATGCTGAAAATTCAGCTTTGCTTCACAGAAATAAATTATAATTTAAAGTATAACAAATTGAAAACCAATTATTTTAAATTGTAATAATATATCACAATATTAAAAAAAAATCTATTTTTGATCAAATAAATGCAGGCTTGATGAGCAGAAGAAACTTCTTTCAAAAACATTAAAAATAGTAACTTTTGGCCTGTACTGTATTCCCCCCAAAACTGCACAACTGTAGGGTAAAACATTAATAAAAAAGTGATGATAAAAAATGCGTCTTAAAACTGACATGATTGTAACAAAATCACACAGTCTGGAGAACTCAGAACAACTGCTAGCATTAAGTTTAAGGTAAAAATAACTGCCATGAAATTATAGAATCTTACTCCTATGCAATTAGATAAACTGTTCATTCACTACATCACTTTACCTCTGTCTTTATCCCCTTTTATCCTCTTCTCTTCTTTTTGGCACTGTATCTATCGCAGACTATAATGCTCATTTATAATGTGTCATGTAAATTCGGCCATCCGTCACAATCAGGACACTTTCACCGCGTCTAGAACTTTTACTGTCTATGGTCTAGAACTGGCGCGAGCTGCCAGGCCCGTTTCTACGAGCCTGTGTGTTAAGCGCCCTCAAAAAAAAAGCAGTGCTGTCTACATTGGATGCGGCGTCGAGCACGCTACACAACAAATTACCAACAACTGATCGCGCGCGCGCTCTGTTTCTGACGCACTTCAAGCACTCGATGGGCGGGGGAAGATTGCATCTCTCTGCCATCTGTAACCACAGGGCTGGACTGGGACAGAAAATCGGCCCTGGCATTTTGGCCCAGACTGGCCCACTACATATGATCATAAACACCACCCATCTTTGCACGCCTTTGAATATGTTTTTGTTTAACTCCTATTCATTAAAACCGCTAATGCCATGTAATGAGTGAGTATAAACGAGTGAGAGTTAACAGATGAAATAAGTACAAAATTGTAATTTATTAATACAGTCGAACTATACTCCACAGTGATGAATCCAAAAAACAAGCTATAAGCTGCATTGACAGTGTTTCTCAAAGGAATTTTGGTAAAACTGTGGTGGGTGGACCTCTAGGGGGGTTTGGGGGCATGGTCCCCCTAAGAATTTTTTTTTACATTTTAATGTTAAATTCATCAATCTGGTGCAGTTTGAGGGTTCAAAATTAAAAGCTCCAACCCATATTCAGTGTGCAAGTATAACAAAGAAAACAAATCAAACCGCTTTTAGTAACAGTGTCTGTCTATATTACACTACTACATAATAATAGTTATAATATTAATCTCATGATAGTAGCCTATATATTGTAAAAAATAATGCACCGAAAAATAAAGAAAACTTTCATAATTAGTTTTGTACTAATTTCTAAACTTGAAAGAGATAAGCACATGATCTTTTATTTTGACGGAAACTGCATCGAGCTTTTATTTTGGCGGAAAACATGGATACAAACGTGTCTCATTAAACTTCTAGTAAATTGCTGTAATTGTCAACTATGCAGATGTGGAAATAATCTGTAACCGGGTTATGGGTTCCTACACTCATAGCCAAAGTGTTTTGAAAGTAGTTCTGCTTACCGCGGAGTCGACTCTACACTTTCTCATCTCTCTCTCCTGATCCTCCTCACTATCCTCCTCATCAGCCACTGGAGCTGATGAAGGTCCTGCTGCTGCAGAAAACATATCTTGACACATTTTACAGCGTCAGCTTGAAGGGCCTGTATCTATTTTTCACGCTATTTCTCTGCACATTCCTTGCGTTTCCTCTCCATCTCTCAGACTATTTTGACAGATACACACTTGACACTGCACGCTCGCTCAGAGCCCAGAGGGGGAGGTGTTTAATGATGTGATTGGGCCAGCCCAGTGTCAATCAAGATAACAACCAATGGGCCGCTGATCTACGCGTTTCATGGGCCGGTCTGTCAGTGGAAAAAAAAACTAACGCTTACTTTTTTTTTGACCAATGCATTACACCGGCACTAACCCAGCGCTGTCAAAACAAAACGAATGGGCCGCCGATGTACGAGTTTTATGGGCCGTCAAAAAAAAAAAAAAAAAAAGTATGAGATGTATCGGCCCAAAAGCACGTCGGCCCACCGGGCATTTGCCCGGTATGCCAGATTACCAGTCCAGCCCTGTGTAACCATGTTGACGTGCCGCCCGGTGTGGCCGCGATTCGCGGCGATTGTGGTTCCGTCCCGGGTTACCATGGTGACGGCTGTGAGATTACCACCCCGCCCCCCATTTTTTTTTTTTTTTTTTTTTAACAGATCTGCATAATTCACGTAGGTCACATTTTCAGGTCGGAAAATCCGGAATTCCGGATTAATCCGGAAAAATCACATCCCTGATTTATTCTGCTTTCATGTGATGTATAAATCTCAAAAAAAAAAAAAAAGACCCATGTGACTGGTTTTGTGGTCCAGGGTCACATATAGTTCATCATAACATTGTAATATACATCATACACCCGCTATTTTGCTAAATCTACCCGATTTTTCATATCAATAGAAAAATATACCGGGATAACCTGGCTTCTCTCGCCACTCTCCTGGTAGCTCGCTGTTAAAGGAACACTCCACCGTTTTTTTGATATTAAAATGTTATAACTAAGACGAGTTGATACATATCTCTCTCGTCTCAGTGCGTGCACTCAATCGCTCTGGCGTGCGGCGACACTTTGATAGCACTTAGCTTAGCCCAGTTCATTCATTATAGGGACCAAAAAGAGATGAAGCTAGAAGCGGCCAAACACCTCCACGCTTTCCCTATTTAAATACAGTTACACGAGTAGTTACATGACCAAGTATGGTGACAAAATAAAACGTGGCACTTTTCTAAGCGGGTAAAAAGGATAACTATAATGTATGGCGGAATAGCACTTGGGAGAACTTCGACTCGGCGCAGTAATATCATCACTCCTGAAAAATCCTCTCCCCCTCTCACTTATGTCATTAGAACCAACGTGACTTTTTACTGCGCCGAGTCGAAGTATCAACTCATCTTAGTTAAGGGAATAACATAGTTTAATATGAAAAAACGGTGGAGTGTTCCTTTAATGATATGCTAATGCCCGTCTGCACATTGACCTGATTGGTTACAAGGTAGTTTGTGACGTCAGAAACACCAGCGATTTCAAAACCACGTTTTTGAGACTGGCTGCATCCGAAAACGGAGGCACCTGACTTGTTTCCTCGCTGCCCTATCAGGCAATGACTTTGTAGGCAGCGTTTGCACATGAAGGTTCCTCACAAAACTGATTTCGGACAGACTTCTGAGGCAGTGTAACGGTTTAATGATCTACAGCAAAATAGAGCAAGCTTTGGTGAAAACTAAGTGAATATTTAATGACTATAATAGTGTTTTCTTACTAAAAATGACATCATAAGTGGAAAACATTGATAAAATCCACAACTTTCAGACGCCAACTTCATTTTTGTAGCTCAACTGTCACAGAATAGAAAGCACAGGATTGTGGGATATCAAAGGCAGCAAAAGATACATCAATGCTGCCTTCAAAAATCAATCAGATGAAGGTATCTCAGGAGACAGGAAGTGAAACTAACATTGCATTCGGACATGTCTTGATGCCTTCCGACCTTGGAATGCATCCTCCGAAGGCAGCATTTATCAGTTTTCGGACGCATCCAATGTCTTTGGTTCACCGCAGTGTTAAAGAGAAAATACTCAGCAATGGTGTTGACTTATAGGAATTTGCACAGGCCATCCTTAAAAATATTCTTGTTTGCCGTAACCCGACCGACCCTGTCAATTTAGTACCGACCCAATTATTTATTTATTTCCCCTTTTAGTCCGACCGACTTGCCGGTTGTAAACTTGCGTTAAGACCGACCAATTTTTTTTTAACTCTTCAAACAACTAATACAAATGCAATAAAATAATATTAGTTATTAAGTATTGTGAATATAAATTGCTTAGACATACATACAAACATAAGCTACGTTCTTTCTTTTAAATAAAAACTCGTGGCGCGTCATTATGTTTACACCAGGTTTACGCATGTCACACTACGGCCTGCAGGCTAAAGCCGCCTTTCCACTGCGCACGACATTCGCATTCGATTGTCGCATTTCGCCCCCTGGTGTCAGTCGCACGGAACTTTGAAATTGGTCGTGAAGCAACCGTTACCCTCGGCTATTCACAATGGTAAAATGAATGATGTTAATGAATGTAATGCATGCATGAATATATCCACACAAAACGAATGACCCTCAATACATCTAATATAAAAAACAGTCGATTTTATAGAGCTAATCAATATAAATATTGATTTAATAATGATACAAATATTTTTTCAGCCATAATTATTAATAACCGTCATTTTGCAGGAATAGCGTTTACATTAAAGTATTAAAATATTGGTAATTCTAGCTTCGCGCTCATAGTTTTGATTATAATACATCACATCCGGTCGACCGGTCGCATACGGTCTAGCCGCAGAAGTTCAGATATTTCAACGCATCCGAAGCTCAAATCGGATCCGAATTTTCCGCATACGCATATGATCGGAACTCCCCGCAGCTCCCGTACGACTCTCCATTGGAAATGAATGACTTCCGGTCCGACGGCTGTCGTTTGTCGTTTGCAGTGGAAAGGCGGCTTAAGATCGCTCCGTTTCATTCACTGTCAATGGTTCGCGCTTGGTAATGATGGCTGCGGCTTTACTCTAAAGATTATTTCATTTTTATATGTTGTTGAATATGGTTTATTAAAAAATAAACATGTGAAAGCGTGTTATATAGGCTACATGTCATGTTTTAGTCAGTAATGACGACGCTGCTGCAACACGCATCGCCGCAGATGAGAAGCTAAGCATCAACGTGCTATCGCAAATCAAAGTGAAAGTAAGTCGCAGACGCTTAACACACGATCATCTTTATTAAATGTAAAGAAACGAAATGATCTTACCAGGGCTGTTTCCGCTTTCTCTTATTGCGGGCTTTGATTCAGAAATTTTAGCTGTTGACCAATAAAATAATAACTGTTGCTTTCGGTGCACTGCATTAAATCTGCATATAGCGGGAATTGAAGATCGGTTATATCCGCAAAAAAACAACAACACACATCTATGTAACCAGGTGTAAATAATTGAATCGTTTTGATCAATCAGATTGCAATCCGATCTGAGAAAACGCAAAGTGGCCTGGTGTAAACAGCCCCTAGACATCGGTGAAAAATGTTCTCTCAAGACCCCCCCGACCCCGATTTTTTTTTTATTATTAAAAAAATATACTTTTTTATATTATTTTTTATATATATAAAAAAATAAAGACCTACCTACCGACCCTTTTTTTCTTTTTTTTTGCTGTTACTGCAAACCAAAATATTTTTAAGGATGGCCACATGGTTTGTCTTAAAGCACATTAAAAACACCACATAGACATATAAACAACATTAAAAGCTTGATTTTCACCACAGGGGGACTTTAAATACTAAACTGTCTTTTTACAGGCCGTTTACACGACTTTTTATGCATTTTAGGCAAGATTTCTACCTTTGACTTTAACATAAATAAACATATCAGTTAATTATCCTACATTTTTTAGGCAACATGTCTTAATGACCTCTCACCTTGCAAACAGGAGTCAGGCATGGCAGACACCAAATTATTCTGACCATTAACAGCATCTGACGCAGTTTACGCATACTGTATTACACCATGGACAAATATGTAAACTGCCAATGAAGTGTAAGCCAAATTCCCAGTAGTTAATTCCTGCACAGAGGAACCAAGGCTATCTTTGCTGGTGTCCTATGTCAACACTGGAACAGTTGCTCCGATGAGCATCAGAATGACGTTAATTGAATTTTTAACTAATACTATAGAGAATGCGTTTGTATTCTGGAATTCCTTTAGCCTTTCAAAATAGAACATACAGGATCAAAAAATACATTGTGACAAGTTGTGGTCACATGTTGATTGTACCATGCCAGAAACCATAAAATAGCCAACAGTTGTTCCTTCAGCATGAAGGATTACCAAAGCAAGTGAGAATAACTAGACATAGAAATCAAAGCTTCCACACACATCTGCTTAGCATTTCACAATAAAGAATCACACAGGTCAAATAACATCCCTTACTCAATACTCATGATTTACATTCACTGGCAAAAGATGCCTTTCCTCAAAATGCAATACGTGTCATGCTTGAAGAAAGTTTGCAGTTTCTACTTTCACATTTTTCTATATTAGCTTCCCTCAAACTTTAAACAAATTTGGTATGTGACTAAAATAAGACTCTTTTTTTCTAATACAAACCAGACAAAATGCAGTTTTCCCTGAAATGTGGACACAGCACAACAAGAGTCTTCTTGCATTCCACAGCAGAAGCTAATTTTAACGCAATCTTTCTCATTTCCACAGGTGCATCGATACTACTTATTATAAGTTGTCTTGATATCAGTTTTCTTTTTTTGGGCCAATAAGTGAGGTGTGAATTTAATGACACATTGATCTGATACTGACAACAGGAAGTATCGAGGCATTGCTTTAGTAAAAGATACCCCTGCATAATCCAATTTATGAGCTCTGAAACCCAGCAGCAAAGTCCACCAGAGTCACTGGACAGCACATGATGACAGTCATTACCATTCCAGGGATTGACAGCATTGAGATTCACCCACCTCTGGCCAGGGTTGAACACATGAACAGGATTTCTTCACACACAAAGACATGCAGAGTTCACAGAGCTCATCTGACCTGAGCAGGAGCCCTACATACACTAACCAAGCCATTCAGCATCCTCTTGTGGCTAAACCAGGAAAAAGTTGTTAACCCTCTCTAAGTCGCTGTTAAAAAAAAAAAAACGGACAGCACCATCATAAATTATAATAGATAATCACCTTCAAATCAACCGTTTCTATGTTAAACTATGTAAAAATATGATTGGCAAATGCGTTTTACCACATGAAATGCTAGGCTAACTATTTGAAAAATAAAATAAACTGTTATGTTTGTATTTGTGATATGAGGGATTGATGGATTTGAGACTGTCCCACGTATGAAAATTGGTAGAATACAAATGTCTTTAGACTTACTGGCCCTGGATACAACAGGTCTGCAAGGTGATAGATCAAGGGTCATGCTGTATTGTGAAGAGACTGCTGAACACAGGTGCTTTACCTTCTTAGTGCTGACTGAGCGTCGCAGGGCCCTCGCATTCACTCCAGCTCTGTTATTGCTGCCACTCGCAGATGGCAGCGAGGCGGAAGGAGGGCTGCATGGAGCACCAAGGGTCGCAGTCATTCTGTCCGTCCCATTAATCTTTGATGCAATGTTGTTGTTTTCTGTTAATACCAAAGTGCTTGTGCTCTTAAAATCGATAAGGCTTAGATCTATTTCTTCCCCGTTCTTGATTTTGTTGAGGTAGTCTTTTAGCATCGCCTGTGTACTTGGCTCACTCAACCAAAAGAGGAAGAGCTCGTCGACCTTCATCTTCAGGACAGGCTGAAGCGTTTGTGGTGATGCCATTTCTGGTTCTCTTCATGCAGCCAAGATCCTCTCTCTCTCTCTCAAAAAAAAAATGAAAGATTAAATGACCTAAAGGATAAAGCAGAAAAGACCGTAAAACACCTTTGCCAAACTTAGATGTTTGAAACATGCACTAAGCAATTCACAATATATATATATACATACACATACACACACACATACGTGGCGTGTATCTTTAAGTTATTTATGTAAATGTCAAACAGAACATAAAAAGCACAAACAAATGCTTGCTTATCTTCACTCACTACCAAGATGCTTGCATCAAGTTAAGTTAACGTTACCCTTTACGAAAAGTACTATAGTAAATAAGGTAGTGTCAAATTATTGTTAGTAAAGTTCAAACACTGTGGTAACTTGGTATTCGCTTCCAATGTCAAAATACTAGAAATTCAACTCGATAGCGAATGGGTTTCACAGATTTCGTATTTTACTACATTATGGTTTTACATAATAAATGCGGTTGCTATGATATTGCGGAGTACACTGCTACTAAACATACTACCGCGGAGGACAAAACTAGAGAACACGCCAAAATGATCATTTTGTTTTCCTCCCAATTCCACACATAAGCCAGAAGAAAGTGTTTAAACAGAACCATAGCTGATATATGACAGAAATAAGCTGGTTTATAGCGGTTGCTAGCTGACTCCACGAAGCACATACTTCCAAAGCTAACGGACAACGGGTAAATAATTACATAAACACCGCCAGTATTCCACAACATAGATAAAGAAACGTATATTTAATCGGTAAACAGCACAGATTTAAAGGTTACTAGTTTGCATCACTCTACCTCCTGTTATTAAGATGACTTTTGGTTGTTTTCGTTCATTCAAATAAGGGTACACTTTGAATCAAACTCTCGTTTCCTCAGGTAACCGGGAAAAGTTTATATCGCGAGAGTTGCGTCCATTCGCGAACGAGTCGTTCGTTTGAAGTGGTTCTTTTAAAGAATCAATCGAACCGATTCGCAAGAAGAAAGCGTTCGAATCGCGTGAGTTGCCGTTTGAAAGAAGGATAAAAGAGAGCCTTTCTTAGGAAAAATAAGTCAGACATTGAAGTGAATTGCTGTTTTTGTCACTCTTCTGAGGATGATTTCATTCACTTGTTTTGGCAATGTACCCACACAGAGAAACTTTGGTCAGATTTGATAATGTTTATCCAATCTTATTTTGTAAGTGACTTTTCTTTTTGGTTTAAATATATTTTCTTTGGTTTCTTTGACTTCTCAAAAGAGAATATGGGGAAATATTACATTATTAATTTGTGTTTCTTGCTAAATTTCACAACAAAAATTTAGCCTACTGCTTCTAAACAATTTTCCCTATTCAAAGATGATCTAGACACGTATACGGAAACTAATTTTCACTAATGCTCTGGAACTATTATAATTTATGTATTTAGCTATTGCTCAGCAAATGTTAAAGATTTTTATATGAGGGGAAAATAGTTATGTTCAATGATAGCTAGACTATGATTTTTACTCATATTTAAAATGTGTTTTATTCATCTGATGTGCCACCATGTTATTAAATAAACTAAGTTTCTCTTAGAATACTACTTTCACTTGCTTTACTTATTTAATAGTCTATGTGAACATATTCTGTTTAAGAGTAGAATATTATTTAAATATGACGCTGAACAAAAAGGTATCAAAGTGCAGTGGAAATTGCATTAGACTATTGCATTAGTGCCATGCAGTGTCCTGATAAATTAATTCTAATGGCCACAATGTTAGACTGATCAAACTAGTAATATGGAGCCCCCTGTAATGTTCCTGAAATTTACAGTAACACCACATTAGGCATTGCACTTAACAGAAAGAAACTTCTTAGGCCTACATCTAATGATTTCCTTAAAGCCATCGCTGTGTATAAATTGTTTAAACAAGACTACTGCTGTAATACCATTATGCTTCGGGAAACACAGAAAACCATATGATCTACAGCACAGTCTGAAATCCTTTAATAGTTATTCCACCCTGTACCTCATGATTTTTAATAAAAGCACAAAAGGACACCCACCCTCTTTATTCAAAAAAACATTTAGATTTGTAATTCACATAATAAATCAATGCTTGGTGGGAAGAACAGATTTCACAAGACACTTCAATTGCTCTCAGATGTTTGGTTTCTTTATTTGAGATCACAATGGGGAATGGGAATGATGATCATGCCTTTGAAAATCCATGGAGATTTTCCTCATGCTATATTGATGTTAACGGTACATATGGAGGAGAAGCTTTCATTGCCACATATAATTTCAAAAAGAAAATGTTATACTGATAGTATAGACAAGCATCATGATCGAGTTGAGTTGTAATTGCACCTGTCTTTTTATTTTTACATTTCAGAAAATTAGTGTCTGATTTAACAATGAATACATGAATAGGGAATTAGTGTATGACCTGCAGAGATCATACTTCACCAGAGCACATACACACAATAATAACTGCATTTAGTCCTAGACCTAGATTGATATATCAGGTATATGCATTAATACACAACCACACACACACACACTGTATCAAAAGACTGGGCAAAAGCTTTTAAGTTTGGGGACACTTTCAGGATTTGGACTTCAGCGCTGGATATGCTTTACAAGCATGTTGCATGCGAACTGCACTAAAAAACATTTCCATTTTGAGTTCACAGAGAAGTTTAATATTTGTTTTATAGCAAGGTACTGACCTGTAAACATAATTGTGCGCATATTCCTATTATTGTTTTATTTAATCACACTCAAGTACCAAGGTCAAGTAGCAAGTCATCAATATTAATCGAAGAACATCACGGTATTTAAAGCTATTTGTTTGTTGATGTGCTATTAAAAGGCAGATAAGCCAGTTTCCTTTCAAGATAAAAAGGAATTGACGTTACATCATGGCGTGAATTATTTCATGCATTAACTAAATTGCCCCCTAAATGCTTCCTACAAAAATGAGTAACCTATTTTAGAAAAATGTGTTTCATCTATTAATTGACTTGAGATTTCAATCTTGTTTTTTTTTTTTCCTCAAACATGAGAAGAAAAGTTGTGCGATTGCCCCCAATGCTGGACAAAGAGCCGTTTCTTTCCCTGACATGCCCGCATGCCACGTGAATGTGGAAATAGGTTTTGGTTATTCTTGCCAAAGACGTTACAGCATATTCATCCGTGGGTAAAAAAAAAAAAAAGGTAAAAGAGGCTTGTTGAGCGCCCCAAGGGCCTGGGGACCCGGGCCCCACCTTTGAACATGCATCACATCAGTCTTTCATTTCAGCTCCCAGAATTTCATCATTCATTTCACATTATCTGAAGCTCTCTCATAGGGAGCTTTGCTCGCTGTCGGACGCCTCTGTTACTTCAAGATCTGTTTGAATAATTCAGAAAAAGCAGGAGAAGATTAGAAGGCATTGGATTTGACTGAGTGAAGAATCAGTCCAACAACTCCCATCATAGTTATCAGTGGATCAGTGCTCAGGCAGACTGTGGTAGCTGTGGTTCAGATGTATTTACTGTGGTGTAATATCTCATCGATGTGAGTGACAAGGTGTAGATTGAGAACTCACCTCTGCATCACGGAAATCAATTGAAGCATAAATACAGTTTAAATGTTGTAATTCAGGGCTACAGTCTGAGCTCAGCACAGCTCACGTTCAGATTTTTAGAGTGCGAATGATCCGACGAATTTGAGCTGAAACTGTGTAATGGACAACCTAAAAAAAAGAGGTGGGATCTGCAATTAGTCTTTAAATAATTGTTTTTCAAACATTGTTTAAGGCTGATCAAAGTAGGCAGACAAGGTTAATAATGAACAGTAAAATATAAAGTGGATCTATTTTTTTTGTGTAGGTAAAATGCAACTATTATTCACCAATATGCACGGAAAAATAAGTAGCTTATGTAATAACATTAAAGAGACTGCAATTAAAAACCATTAATGACCTACAGAATCAGAGCTGAAATTAAACATGAGGCAAATTGTCATCAGTAATATGATATTAAATAATTGTTTCTGCCTAAGTATTAATAATAGCCATTTAATGAGAGATTATGTTATTATTATTTTAAACGGGCCACGATTTTTCATGAAATTAATAACACATTGAAAATAATTTTGTTTAATGAGAAAGAAAATTCAGTGATGTCTTATCAAAGGCAGCAAACTGTGATATTTCAATAGAGCCAATATTCTCTTTATCTCTGCCAAAGAATGTCTCCTTTGACCACAGCAGTGTCTAATTTGTGAGCATCTTCTTCAGTATATGATACCAATTCCAGAAGTGTTTCCATCTGGTTGGTGTCCAGGGATATGTGCGAATATTACACCTAAAGGTAACCAACATTTTTAAAATGGATATCTAAATTAAAAATGTGAATCTACACACACACACACACACACACACACACACACACACACACACACACACACACACACACACACACACACACACACACACACACACACACGTTGGGTTTTCATGTTTTATGGGGACATAATCTCCTAACCCTAAACTTACCCATCACAGAAAACTTTCTGCATTTTTATATTTAAAAAAAAAAACATCACTTAGTATGATTTATAAGCTGACCAAAAATGTCCCCACAATTTTTGGATATTGCCATTTTTGTTGGGACATTTTGTCATTAAAGGATTTTGCCATTGAAATTTTTAATATTTGAATATATCTAATAAATATATCTGAAGCTCAAGGCCTTCTGTCAGATCACATGATCTCATGTTCTAACTTATTCCTAAAACATAATTCCACCTCATATTATCAGAGAAGTTGTCTTGACGTCTGGGATGTAAAGATCTGGTTCTTATAATTATGCTGTGAGTCAATCCATTCAAAGTGCTTCAGTTACAAATGTATGGTACCATGGCAACAGATATGGCTGACTATATGATAAAATGATACATTAAAAAAATCTTTCCGAGGACAGTATACCTTTCTCAGCCAACATATCATGTGAGGTGTTTGATACGTGCTGAAAAGGACACACACTTTTCACATCACAGGAGGCTAAAACCTTGGCACTGCTCCCTAAAAGGGATGAAAACAAGCCATCTAGTCGGACAGAATCAATGTAAAGCCATTACATTAGCAACCCCAGGAGTAGGCAGCATGTGTGTGTACCTGTGCAGCATATAGACAGTGGAGGAGCCAGTGATGGCCTTCTCTGCTCTTTTCGAGCATCTGCAGAAATCTGCAACTGCAGGAGCCTTTGCAGGAGTCTGTTGGCATACAAAATCACTCAGAAATATCAAAAAACATGTCTTAAACTGTCTGTAGCCTACCTGTTTATGGGGAGGCAGAGAACAAGTATGTGTGTGCGTGTGTGTGTGCTTATTAAAGGTCTGATATTGCCCATGTGCCCTCCTACCGAAATTACACCCATTGTCTGTGTTATTGCTAATCACTGACAGAGCACGTTGTTCACAGCAGGGAAAAAGAGGAAAGAGGGCCATCGAGAACAAGCCTGACTGATTCCCACTGAGCTAGTTTGTTCAGGATATACGAATAGGCTACATCATCTTATTTGCATGTTTGATTTGCAACATGTTTTGCTCGTTTTTGCAGTTCTTTGTTCTTGTTTACTCAAATTGCGATACATGCGTGTATAAGATCAACAGAGGCTTTTTAAAAAATGCCTCCATTACACATTACACATAATTTTATTATGAATTTTAGACTTTTTTTTTATAACGATTTAATAATATAGCAAGAATGTGTAGACTATTCTCACTGAAAGAGCTAGTCAGAAGTTTAAGGACTAGCATACAGCGTCTACAGTTTGAAATTGAAAAACACTGTTGCATAATTACTCCACTAGATGGCAGTACACGCTATTTATATCTTCAAACAGAAAGCAGAGTAAAGATTTTACTTAATAATACTCTGAGACACCGAGGTTATGAAAACAAACCAACAAAGAAATCATACCTGCCAAAATATTTTGATATTTGAATTAGCCTGCTATCCTACAAGAATTTCTTTGAACATTGGATTAAAATGGCAATCGTCAACAGTCTGAAACACTCACATGAAGGTGAAAGTGCACTAAAACAGGCTTAAAATAAACTTGCCACAGAAAAAAAAAACATCAAAGATTTTATTACAACACACATCATACAAATTCTTAAAAAATAGTGGGTCAAGAACAAGCTGACAAAATTCTCTCACATGACTTTTTACATATCCCTAGATATCAAACATTAAAAGCATTTCTGTCAAACTCATTACTAGAGAGAAAGGGTCACAGACTTTTTCTTTGTCCTGAAATGAAAATATAGGCTATTTTTTATATTGCACATTTTGAACGTTTCTCTGCGTATTTCTATAAAAGAAACCTTAAAGTCTTTACTATAAAAATGTATTAAACAATTATAATGTTATTACCCATAAAAAAGAAACAGATATTTGAGCACGTCGTCACAATTTGAGGAATTTTCAGCAAAGTTTAACCAATAAAACATTTATGTAGCACACTCAAATTGAAGAAACAGAAAAGAAATGCTTTAAACTATAATATAAAATAATCAAACCCTTGTTCTGGCCAACAGATATTATAATGAATGAATTAATTTAATTAAATAACTAATTCCTGACAACATTTATGAGACAACTTTCCCCAACATTTTTGAAAAGTATACCCTTGATCATTTAGTTAGAGCCTTGTATTAATATATATTAGTGCAGTTTGATATGTCATCCTACAGCTTAAAATACAATGATATTGTAGGCCTAATTGTAGTTTGGAGAATAGAATTAACAAAATTATTATAAGACCATTTTATTAAACAAATAGATAACTGGACTTGTGTCTCAGTATGTTATGACAACACCAGTCTCCCCTTTACATTTTTGTGAATATTGAAAGTTATTCATTTTATGTGGTCTTAACTATATATTTACAATTACTTTTGTCTTGTGATCAGATCTCACAGCTAAGAGACAATCAGGGACAGATCAGTTGCACAGTGAATGTTGGCTATAAATAAAGACAGATAGATTGTTTCTATTTTTTTTAGAAACAATTGTATTATTCACATAATTATTCACACAAGTCCTAATGTACACTTTATAAAACTAGTGTCACTCTAGGGTTCCAAAAGCCTGTCCACAAGTGAGAAAAGCATGCCGCAGAGGCCGACTGTCCACGCGGCCAGACTGCTCAACGCTGCTTTCTATTATGATGTCAGCGCCTGGATTGAATAGCATTCAATATCTCAAGGACGGCCGTTAGTGGAACATCAATAGAATAATACAGAGCAACACCAAACAGTCATTGCTCATAGTTGCCCAGTTCATTTGCCCATTGATTTATTGATATTTCACTGCTTAATGCAATTAAAGCGCAGCAATTAGGGGTGCTGAAAAACAGGTTGTTTGTGTTATTATGTTGCCCTGAAAGCATCTATCCACCCTGAGGCTGTGCCCCTCCCTGGATGTCATCTCTCAATATGATTATGATATATGTTGACCATTTCATATCATCGGACGATTCTAACACAGCATGCAGCAGAGATCTTTTCAAGAAACCATCCATCTGCCCGAGGAACATAATTAAGGATGAAATCTACAGTGGCCGATGTAAAATAAATATAAGCATAAAGCAGTCACCTAACTCTTCCCAGCAGGAAAATTGGCGAGTGTAGTAATTTTCTAACCTGGTTTTGAGATTGAATTTTAACAGCAAGTGTGAAGCTCCTGTGGTGAGAAAAACACAACTGTCAGTCCAATAGTAATGCAAAATAAAAACAAAACGAAAGAATGACAAACACTTTTATTGGCTGCCTCCAAAAATAACAGCTTGTTGATCACTATAAACGAATAAAACTGCAAATGTGGAACTCGAGTGTTTAAAAAAAGGATACCATCCACTTCATCTAGGTCCATTCATTCACTTCCAACCCCGGGCAGCTTGGTTGAAAATCAAAATAAAACACAAGGAACGGTCGTGGAATGACAAAAAGTAAAATTGTTCTCTACAGCCGGCGTCGGTCTACTGGGGTTTGAGCTATCGAGGTACTCGGCTGTCAGAGTAGTAGATATAGGGAGATTTGAGAGCAGATTAATAGACTGCTTTGTGGGTTCTCTCCCTCATTTCTGCTCCCTTACTGTTTTTTAATTCATGCAAAATTATAATAAAAACCTTCGTAGTAACATGCAGATTTCTATGCAAAGCAGATTTACCTATGGTGCACGGACTGCTGCGTTTGGCTTTGATCTGTGTTTCTGACACTCTCCAACTATAAAGAAGAAAAGAACTTAAAAACTGTAAAGGCTCTTAATTGAACTGAACATAAAAGAAGATACATGGTGTTAATTGGTTTATGCTAAGAATAATTCAAGCCTTAGAGACTACTGTCCCTTACCGGCCCCCCTGCCAAAGTGTCAAGATTTACATCTTTAATTCAAGATTTCCCCGTATTAATTACCTCTCAGCAAGATGTGAATCAGTTCATTATAAAGTATAATAAACGGCAAATATATATATTTTTCTGGTCTGTGAATATAAGTTTTCTTCTGTGAGCACAGTGAAATGTTTCCCCTCTTCTTTTTCCTCGCATATTTTTGGGAGAAACTTGTCAAACTGATTTTATACATCACAATGAAGGCAGATTTATTTCTATAAATGTAAGCAGATTTTGACAATAAATACGTGGAAGTTCTTTTTGCTGGCATGCAGTGTTTATTGCACCATGAAAAAGAAAAAGCGGAATATGATGTAAAATGCATAAAATGTTCAAGTTAAAATATATAAATAAACAGCAAAGAGATTCTATCAAGCATGAGCACTGAATATTCAATTTCATTTCATCAAAATTCGGAACTTTCCACAGGATTTTTACAAAAGTTAAGCAACTGAATGTAAAAAATAATTTCCACTTACGAAAAATACACAAAATGTGACAACCCAAAACCCATGTGAATGTGTGCTGGGCTTCGGTGTCTTCCATTTAGCGCAGTGCTGAAAACAAATCTATCGGCCATGAGACCATTTGAAATTCTACCTCTGCTTCAGACCGCATTCCTCGGCTATGGCACTGCTTGGGCTGAGCATGTTTCATTGTAAAGTAAAGCAATTTCAACACTCCACCCCCTTTGTGACCTTTCATTATCACAGCCCAGTACGTGGCTCCTCTATCCCAGAATCCTTGGCTCACCGCTGAAGATGATAGATGGGACAGTAGAAGCTGCTGGACAACACTAGCATTTAGGGAGGCAGAGCAACACACATTACCACTAATGCCCCGCAATACAAGCGCAAGGTAACCGCATTGCACTAAGCTTGTGTGTGCACATGACTTAGAAGTGGTACTGAAAATTTTTGAATAATATATGCAGCATGTTACACAAACAGTTCTCACACACCTTGGATTTTTGTACTGTTTTTGATGTCATTTTATTTCTAAGATTTTACAGTAATTTATTGACACAAAATGCATGATTTTACGTGGCTAAAAACGATTTGATAAGGAAACCTGCGGGGACGTATTAATTAAAAAAGAGAGAATCTAATTAACATTCTACAGTGACTTAAAAGCTGAATATTATTAGAGCTGCAACCATCAGTGTGATGAAAAGAGAAACATGACAGTGAAATTTAAATTCAAAGAGCTGCGAATAATGTACACACAGATCAAAAGAATAAACAGTGGGGGAAAAAAAATAACACCACAAAGTTTAATTTCCCTGCCATGCCAGAACGAGCACAAAAGCACTAGGAGAGAGCGCTCTCACAAACAACAGTCTGCTCGTTGATGAGCTCTAATGCTGCCAATTAAAAGGTGTCACAAACAGACACGCTAGGAGCGCCACACATCCCGAGATTCGTCTGCTCTCATGTGGCCTAAATTCTCTAGATCAATGGCTTCGCCTGCATCACCGAAAAAACAAACCAATATGCTCATAATTTCGTCCGCGAGAAATGTTTCATCCTTCACCTTGAGTTTGCATCGGCCCTTCGGCTAATCTGCCGCATGTTGAACCCGCTAGTCATTCCTAGCGGTGTACATTTAAAGCGTATTAGCATTTGTCCCTGCAGTGCGTCTGGGTGCCAAAGAGCCTGTAATTATTATTCATTAGTATTCATTAGTGCTGGGTCCTGCCCGGTGTGTAGCTCATGTTGAATCAGCTCTGGTGTTAGATTTCTGACGAGGCCTGGGTGTGCAGGTCAGGGAGGATTCCTTAATTAGGCTTACAAGTCACAAGTTATTTTCCACGCTCTACACGCGAGGTTAAGAACGCAACTGTGCTATCAGTCCACTAGGACGAGAGGAGGAAAAGCAAGGATAAAAAGAAAACGTGGCTCCTATCTTTCGCCTCTATTGCCTGTCTTGTTGCGTTGGACAAGCGTGATTAGTTCAGCAAGGCTCTACGTTCATTATGCATTTGGCCAGAAGAGAAGGTTTTCCTTTTTAAATCTAACTTTAATTTAAAAGGCATGTTCATTGCGAACGTCCAGTCGGTGAAAAAACAACCTTGGGATGGGTTGTGAGCTCAGAGAAGGTTGCTGAGAATTCTGGCTCGGCTACAGAGAATTTATCATCAAACTACTCAGCAAAACAAAAAGATGCTAATGCTCCAGAGGCACATGAGATCAAGTATGTACTGGAGGTCCACAATTTGCAAAAAAAAACTTCTCCCAAGCCTTTGTGTCAGAAACTGGGTATTTAAAAAAGAAATTGAGAGCTGCTGCATTGCGTCGCTGTATTGAGCAAGAACAAGCTGAGTTTGGGTGGTGGATTGAGCACATTTTAGCGACTGTAAATATTGCATCATTATAATTGCATCATGGCTGTATTCAAGTCAACAAATACATAAACATCTAAAATGTTTTTATGGTGTCGTCAAATGAGTCTTGGTGCACTGGTGGTCAGACACACTAAAATTCTGTCATCATTTACTCACCCTCATGTCGTTCCAAACCTGCAGGACTTGTTTCTGTGGAAAACAAAAAAAGCTATTATGAAAGTAAGTATTTGACAGCTAATTTTAGATACTGCATTGATGTAATTGTGTTTGAAAGTGTCTGTACAATATAAAATAAAGAGAGTGATTTTATATTACAGGCATAATGAGACCCAGTAAGGATGCTTCCGTAAGTAATCACATTCACAAGTGAATCTAAATGAAAAATATTGCTGCTGTTGACCGTTTGGACAACGTGTCCCTGAAGAACATCTATAAAGCACTGCGAAAGGGATATTCTCAATTACACTCCCCATAATGGGAACGATTGTTTCTCGTTCTCAACTGTTTATCATTGCGGTTATCGAGACGTTTATGGTATTCACAATGGAGCAGAAATAATGAGAGAGGAGTGGGTGGGTTAAACATCAGGGTGAACTCGCATTATTCCAACCCCCATCAGCATCAGAGAACCATAAAACCCCACAAATGATAATTGTAATGGTCTATGCGTGTAGGAGGGTGGATTGTACGCTGGAGCTGAATTTCCCTGCATGGTTTGCGCTGCACAGCTAATTGTGTAATTGTTAGCATGACTGAGTGCGCTTCTTCCAGGCATGCCGGTGGCTCTGGAAAGGACCAAAGTATAACTGAATTAATCTAATCAGAAAATAATTATGCTTGCCCCAGAGAGAGTTGGCTCAAATTTATCAAGCTCTTTTTTTCCGTTAAGCATGCCGCAGAGATGGGATTTACCCATCAGTCTGGGTCCCAATTCTTACAGAGGACATGAGCACGATAGGGGGTCACGTAAGCGCAAGCTGTACACCTTCAGACAAAACGTCCCATTCCCAACGTCACTTAAGTTTAATCTGAGACATATATACGTACAAGGGTGTCACGTTCCTCAAGACCCTCCCAAAAAGAGCGCCTCCCATCCGAGCCAACCGCAAGTCCCCCGTAAGAAGATTCCAAAACGCAACTGAACGGATGACATCTTCCCGCGTCTCAAGTGTGCGCGTCTTCCTTTAGATAAATGACACCGCTATATAGGTGCGCTTGACAGCTTTCAGATTGGAGCAGAGAAGAGAGAATTTTTTAAGTGAGATGGGTTAGCTGGGTAAATCTATCAAGGGGTCTGTCCTGGGAGAGAGGCGGTAGAGGGGGCTATGAAAAGCCCCGCTGTGCAGCAAGCTTCCATGCTGCGCACATCCTCGGCTCTCTGACAGTTGTGCTCAGCCTTCACTGTAATAATGAATAAAAGGAAACTCCCTGTAGATTACATATCTTCCATGTTTTGACATTGACCTTAATACATAATTTAACCACAAAGCCTGAAGAGTGTGTAACAAGATAAGATAAGACCAGAAGAAAACCAGCAAACAAGGGTGATGCTAAGTTGCAAATTGGATCCAAGAGGACACAACCGGAGAAATAAGGAGGAGAGGGACAAGTGACAAGGCGAGAGAGGGAGAGCGTACGTGTGTGAAGAGTGACGCTCCAGAGGGCCTTCTGGAAAATATGTCTTGAGCTCCTTAAAGAGCTCAGGGAGCTGTTGAACAGCCTAAGCAGCGCTCTCGATGCCACCTAGTTAATAATTGCTGAGATTGGCTGCTCTGAGCGCAGACGTGCTACTGGCATCTGTGTTCCCATGAACGCCACAGAAAGGCTGCACCGTTTCACCTCTTTCTAAATTCCCAGCGGCCCAACGAGTGGTTCATCTTAATGCCGCCACGTTTGAACCACATATCTATAAGACCAACATGCATTTATGCGCTGGAGATTTGAAATCATATACAAATTTGTTGTCAAGTCTGTTTTCTCAGCATTATGAGGCCGGTGAAGCCATTCGTTTTCGTCAATGTGTATATGTGGCAATGTGAGCGACGAGACAGCCCCTTTGGAGCGCTTGTTGAACTCTTATATCTGCTGTGCATGCACTATATGACAGGAAAGGGACAGCCGTAAAGAGCCATCACATCAAATTGGTGTCATCGCATGACAATGCAGTTTGACACGCTGTTACTCCATAAATTTGAAGAAAATGTCACGCGTAGCTCTGTGTTGACCTTCCTTTAGCATGAAACTGTCTCCCTGGAACAGAATGTTTTTCTTTACAGGACTTTCTAGTAAGTGAAAGAATAAAATGTTAATATTTTGACTTGAGTCAGGGCTTTTTTTTTCTCACTAAGTGGAAAAAATAACTATTATTGTCATTGTTTTTTTTCTTCTAATCCAGACATCTTACACATTTTTTCCCAGCACTGATTACTTCTACTTAGCGTCCGCCCACATGCACTCACACATCAAAACATTAGGTGGCAGTAATGAATATCCCATAATTCATGCTAATGCTTGACACTATGCAAATGAGGACTGAACATGCTTCCTACTTCTTTTAAAGGAATAGTTCCAATACATGACTCTGGTTACATTTCAGCAAAAGTGCTAAATGTTCCTTTACAGTACATACATTTCACTGCAGTTTCCAGATAAAATGATCACTTGAGGAAGTAAAACACCCTCAGATTCCAGATTTTCAAATAGTTGTACAGTATCATAACAAACCATACATCAATGGAAAGCTTATTTATTCATCTTTCAGGTGATGTATAAATCTCAATTTTTTAAAAAATGTACCCTTGTGACTGCTTTTGTGGTCCAGGGTCATATTTTAATGCCTTATTCTGTATGACCATATTCTACACCCCTAATCATACCCAATTCCTACCCAATACCTAAATGTAACAGCTAAACTATTAATAAGCAGTAAGATGGAGTTTATTGAGGCAAAACTCGTAGTTAGTAGTTTGTTAATAGTGAGAATTGGACCCTAATCTAAAGTGTGACCAAGTTATGATTACAGGGGCAGATTATTGATTAATAAAGACTTATGTTTGAATGGTTTGTTGCACAATACTATGGCATGACCTCAACCACTTTGACCATGTTTTGACGTTTGCATCACATAACCAGCTGCTTATGTAAGGCTTTTCTGACATCGCAAACTTGCTTGATAGTGTACAAGTCCCGTGAAACACAAATCACTGCACTCCAAAAAAGAGTTCAAAGCCTCCTGGAAGGAAGCTAAAACAGCATTGTTGTAATAAAATATTGCATGATCCGTGTATTAAACAATGTAATAAAATGTTGCCACAGTCACATTTAACTGTTTCTGAGAATATTTAACACCCTATTTAGCACCAATCATTATTTCACTTTGAAACTGAAGTGATTTTTTATTTTTTTTTCACCAGACTGAGCTGTTTAATAATTCACCCACATCTGCAATGAAGAATAAAACTATATAGCTTAGAGTGCCTCTTGTGGACATGTCACCTGTAAATCACTTATTTTTTAACGGGGCTGGGTTGGATAGTTCATCTAAAGATGAAAATTCTATAATTTTTACTCACCTTTTTTTCCCTCTTTTTTGTGAAACACAAAAGAAAATACTAATCAATGGGAAGTCCAATGTTGTTTTGGACTCCTTTGACTTTCATTGTTTGGACAACAACAACAAAAATCCTTCAGAATATCTTATGTTGTGCTCTGAAAAAGAAAGAAAACCATACAGGTTTGGAATAAATTATGACACAATTTTCATTTTTTGGGTGAACTATCCCTTTAAAGCATGCATTACCTTTATGCCAGGCTGGAATAATTAAGAGAACTTTTCTCAGCCTCATTTGTTGCATGTAAAAACAAATTCCTCAGGAGGTGCCCTTAAGGGCACAGCAAATAGCACAAAAATCAGTGATGATGCAAGTCATATGCTTCTTAAGATCTCCTTTGCATTGCAAGCAAGCTGGGATTCTCATTATGATGATGATGATGATGATGGTGGTAGTGATGAATATGAAGATGGTTAAATATGAGAGCCCCAGATCTCCCCTGCAGCTGGACAGTGACCTCCTCCCCCCTTTAGTCCTCAGCGGGGCGCCTGGCTGAGGAGCCCCCACCTCCCCTAAACTCCAGCCAGCTTCACTCCACAGCGCCATTTGAAGTCCTGGAGCCCAGTCTGCATATTAACTAACTACTGCAAATGTGAGCCGAGCAGGCCGATAAATAAAAGATTTGTGAGGCTCTGCAAGGTTTGTGGGCTCTCTCGCTCTTGCACTCTGTCAGCCAAGCCCCAGAGCCTGCCCTGTCACACCAGATGGAAGGCCCTCGAGACCCCCAACTTGGCCGCCTTACAACTGGCTCTGAATCGGCTCCAAACAGCTCCAGCTGTGTGCCGGGGCCCTCGCCATCGGTGCGACGGTGGCCGAGGATGGAACGAGGCTTTCCAGGGAGAAGGAGGGGCACTGTCAGTACAGCACTCATCCAATCAGCCTGTAAACAGACTCATTTGACACCAGTAATTGGAGGGAGATCAGAAGGCTTCAGCCAAGAGGGGGTGGGGGGCTGATCCTATCAGAAAATGCTCTCCCAGATCAAAGATTTACACTCTAAAATCCTTGATTATGTGACATGGAGACACATTAGATGCATTTTTCCTTGCACTGGCAGGGAGAGATGAGCCGCGTGGACAGCGCCAGAAAATCCAGCTGATCAGCCACATTCGTTGGCATAATGTGGCGTTTGACTGAGGAGGGGAATTAGAAACTGCACAAACGGCATTACGGAGAGGCCTTTGATTTTGTCGGCAATTAAGTTAAAAAGGAGGCTTAGAAGTAGAAAAAGGCCCAGGGACGCATCTCAGATTCCATTGTTCTATCCAATTGATTTTGAGCTTGGCAATTTTGTTTGGCAATGTTTTCTTTTCTTCGTAACTTCATGTCTGGAAGCCAATTATTTGAGCTCCTCATACTTGAGCACAGCCTAATGCACGTTGTGCATCTCCTCTCGCTGACTAAAACCTGTCCACTAATGATCAACCACCTGCACAATGGAGTTTCGTTGCCCTATTAGCTTTCATGTCTGAACCTCCAGACTCAACTTCCTCGTCTGCTTTATTCTACATGGACACACTCGTCTTCATGTTTTTGGACTTGAATTGGAGCTGGTTTGCAAAGAACTTATTTTTTCTGTGGAGAGCGGCAAACGTTATGAAGATTTAACTTTCTCCCTTTGATTCGCTCCTGACATTCATCCTTCAGCCTCTCTTTAAAGTTCCACTTTCAAACCCTAATGGCTGTCATGTCATTTTGTTCTCTAGACTCTTACTCAAAGTGTCATTGGCATAATGGCCGTCCGCCGTTGGCCTCTTTTGATCATCCATGCTGTGTGCGAGAGGTTCTAGTGTGGATACTGGGGGGTAGAAGAGGGGCACTTGACAATCGCCAAACCCCTCACCCATTCTTGGAAGAGAGCGCTTTGACCGGAAATCTAAAATTCACTTTCAAATGGTTCATTTCGTTTAATAGCTTCACAGAAGCAGTACACTCATTAAAATGCGTGAGGAAGACACGTGTCAGATTCTTCCTGTATCAGCATCTCAGGCGCATCTCGGAGATAGAGAGAGAGAGAGAGAGAGAGAGAGAGGCCGCACCATCTCCTCATTGCTTTCTCTTTCAGATCCATCATTCTCATGTGCTGCCCACCACACCTGCACATCCAGGCGTTGTGATGGACCATCCAGATGGTACTGAAACGTCTCATTACTTATATGTATTAAAAACACACACACACACACACACACACACACACACACACACACACACACACACACACACACACACACACACACACACACACACACACACACACACACACACACACACACACACACACACACAGAGATTCAAAATTATTAGTTCCCAGAGTAAGGTGTGCAAACCACAGCACATCAAAAATAATGAATACATATCAATCTTTTTTCTTATCACATCAAAAGGAGTGTTCACACTGACAGCAATTTTCAGCCACAAGAGTTGGCCATTTCTGGTGACATGAACAAAGTTCAACTTGTAAATGCAAATGAGCAACAACAAATGTTATATGGCAATTGCCGAGTGCAGACAGTGATCCGCCTGACATCATGACGAACTGGTGACTTCCAGCGATTTCATCGCTGCCAGTGTGAACGGGGTTAACTCCAACACAAGCTAAAAACAAACAGAACTATATCATTTTCAAAACGACAAAAAATATAGCTTACAGCACAAACTATAAAACACAAAGAAAGAAAATCCAACTCTGAATATAGGATTAGCTTCAAAAGGGCACATTCAAAGACCAAGTAAACTTTTAAATTCTCAAATATTAATATGAGCAGGCAAATCTGGGCAGTGTATAGGCTTATCATATACTGTATGCATGATTGTCTATCTAATGTGATGACCCCATTTCACATATTAAAACAGAGGATGAATATTGTTGCCACCATGAAGAAAAAAGAACTTTTCTGCCAAAAAAGTAAACTTTAGAACACACACTTTATCAATCAATTTGTTTGTTTGTTTATTTATTTATTAGACCAAGTCTGAATTTGCCCTGGCATCCCCCAACAGAGAACAATGATCAGAGCATGTGGCCAAGTGAATGTGATGCAAGGGCCTAGAAAATAAAAGATGTCTCTTTCAATAACACACTTTCAGTATGTATTGAAAGGCATGTCAATTTCACTTTTCACACAGAGTGCTAGAGTTGGAAGAGAACAAGTTTTTCCATCGTAGACGCATTGCCATCCAAGTCACTATTGCGCAGTACTTAACCTGTATGACTGATACTTAAAACACAGGGAAACAGCAGGAGAGGATGGGATTTCAAAGCTCAGCAACATAACAAAAAAACAAGGCAACACAATCAGCACATTCACCAGGAAAGCATGCATAAAGGGCAGAGTGAATGTACCTCCTCCTGAACCCTCTACCCGATTCTGCGTTCGCATTGGGGGAAAAAATCCATCATATTGTCATGTAATTAGCGAGAAAAATAAATTCTTCAAATGGCGGCCGTCAGGGAGGAAAATCTATACAACAGGAAAATGATAATGTTTGAAAGGGGAGATCTCACAGTTTTTCAAGTGCTCATGTGCTAGGCTGCAGAAATGAATCTCCAGAATTGAAACCTACAACTTCCACATAAATCTGACAGAACTGCCATAGTCTTGCACTGTTGCACGAAATTAACTCAGACATGTGATAGGACAACTTAGACCTGAAATCATGTGGGGGCAAACTCCGTAGAGACGAATCGCCTTTGTTCACCGTTGGACACATTTTTCCCTTCCATTTGGGAATCTGACAAAAGTCATGTTCTGCCCTCTGACTGCTCCCAGGAACTCATCAGCGCTCTACCTCAGTTCTAGCCGAGCACGGTGCCGGTCTTCGAGGCCACCTGGATTTCACGCCTAGCAAGCAGAACGTCTTCTTGCGCTATGTATTTTACTCTAAAGAACACTTAAAACCTTTAAAGACCCTGTTTATGAACTGCAGTGAACTTTAAAATAAGAAAACAGAGCACAACGGTTAGCTGAATATTGAATAAGCCTGACAGAGGACAAAGCTGACCGATATTGATCACAGTCTCCACTCCCAGCGCTGAGGCGGATTCTCTCACCAGCATATTTTTGTCAGTTTTCAGCTGTAAAACACATCCTTATCTACTATGTACAGCGGTAATTGGCAGACATTATTTCAGTGGTAGACCTCTATTTTTTTCTTCGCTAACTTGAGCAACTGGGAATACATGCTAATGGTTCAACAGAGCCTCTGGCTCATACTTCAGCATTCAGCCTCCTGAATGTATGTTTGCTAAATGGCCTCAATTAGGAGTCTGGCAGGAAGACCTCCCTCTCTCCATATAAAGCACATGTTGTCCATCTCGCTCAAACCATCGGTTTATGCCCTTCATTCTTTTCAATGAAAAAGTATGTCTGTCAGCCGTTCGACGGGGGGAAAAACCCTCAACGAAAAAAACAAAAACAATCTGAAATAATGATTTTCACAGTGCATTATTCAGCATTGCTCACATATTAACGAGGCTGCGATTATCTTAAAAAAAAATAGCATCAAATATTTATCAGATTTTAATTACACTGCACTTAGTTATAATTGAGCCTAATTAATAATAACCCAAAGCCATCTACAATAAACCGTTGGAGTTTGTAAACCAGCTTGGTGCAGAAAAAAGGCAACGAGACAATGTCAAAGCATTAGTTTTATTTTTGTTTTTTAAATTTGTGGATGATTTATAGGTTTGATTTAAACATACGCCAGCAATGATATGGCTGCCATCATATGCACGCAGTGAATAATGCAGGGCCAATAGCTATAGTCTGGTCTCAGCTCTCAGTGGTAGTGATGCCAGTTTGTGGCATGGAGCTGCCCATGCAGTAGGACTTGTTGGCTAGTCAGCCTTAATGCCAAACCATGTCAAGTGGGAAGCCGTCAGCCATCATGCAGACAGCTGGATAAACACTGCCAGACTGACCCTCTGAGAAGAGCTCCGCTATGGACACTTTGTGCCGAGAAGTGTCCAAACAAACATAAAAATACAAGTGCATAAACTGAAAATAAACTTTCCGGCCAGCCGCGGCCTGAATACCATTAGACATAATAAACCGGTGGGAGACAGTATCAAAATGGCGTCATGTCAGTGACACCGACATGTATCTTGGTGCTCATTATTATCCTTGAACAGCACCAATTTACATCTAATGCAATGACTAATTCAGATCCAGTGTTGTCAAGAGGCATAGGAAATGCCCTGGCAGAGATGACAGTGTTCCTGTCAGGAGGTGCAGGATGGAGGATTCCTTGGGGCAATGATTTAATGCCCATGTCAAGTATTGCTGTCAGGCTTTCTTAGCCGACCATTAGGATTCAGTATGCGCTGCAATGGACTTGGGCCCTGGCTAGTTGAGATTCATACTTGCATGGCAAGAACGCCCTATTCTGAAGTTATTACCCTTTGGCTGTAAACTAGCATTAAGGCTGGTAAAAAAGGGTAAAAAGAAACAAAATTGTGTGACCTAGCAGGGCAACAAGAAAACCATGAGCTGTTTGTTCTTTCCAATTTCCAAACAATGTTTATGCAGTGTTTACAGCCCGCTTAGTTACGTTGCTACAACAACAGATTTCATGTAAGCCATTTGTGACTAAAGTTAATTTATTCCATGATATCCAATGATAGATTCTCTCAAAAAGTGAGAAAAAAAAAAAATGATATATTGCCGTTTGAGCATAGGGATTTTCAAACGGAAAGGAACTGAATACATACACCGTAAATAGAAATGAGAGTTAGGAGCTGTCATGATTTTTAAGTCATTTTTTAAATTTCATTTCTAGCACATACCTTAAAGTCTTGATTACAAAAAGCTGTTGGAATATATCCACTGTTAAAGCCCAAGAAAGAAGGAAATTAAAAACAATTTATTGTTTTACCACCATTTATTTCTTTGACAACATCAAAACTGTAAACAGGGAAATACAAATATATATATATATATATATATATATATATATATTTTTTTTTTTAAATCAGTGAGGATCTAAATACATATAGAGAGTTAGAAGAGACAGGGGCTGGTTGCTTCTCATTTATTGTTTAAAGTGAACTTCAAGCACATACCTTAAAAGTATTATTTACAAAATACTGTTGAATATATCCATTGTTTAAGTCTAAGAAAACACATACAGTTCATTAAGCCACCAAAACAATTCATGACAATGTCAGAAATGTAAAGTGTAGCATACAAAAATGTCAAAACAAAACAAATAACAAATATATTCAAAACAAATATGAAACTGTTACAGTCAACAAATGTTGTATTTAATAAAACGCAAATGTTTCAATTATATATATATATAAAAAAACATGTCAGCTTGCCCCACCTCGACATTATGAAAAATAATGCATTTTGTAATTTGGCTTTTGACTAAACTTTATTTCTGATATATAGCCCTTGTGACAACTACCCCCATTCTCCCCTATTTCAAAATATTCTGTTTCCTCAGGAAAGAGACATCCAACAAAGACATAAATGTGATATCTCCAAACATTATAATTGCCTGGAGTGTTAAAGTACTCAGTGACAACATACACACTTGTAATCTATTCAAGACAAAGTCCATATGGACATACCTGTAAAATGACAACTTGCTCTTATACCGGACAGAGCAAGACTGACTCTAACATATGGTAGAAGTAATCTAGACTAGAGGTACTGTACGTCTTGACACACACCCTTCTCCAGAGCTGCGAGTGGGCCAGGTTGGTCTGGAATGGCCATCAGCGAGCCGAACCTGTGGCTTGCCGGAGCTCCCTCTTTCCTTCATTAACCTAAGAGCCCCGTCTGGTTCCCTCTGGAGTCTTCGCCAAGGGTGTGAAGCCTTCTCATACGGGCCTATGATGAATGACTTCTGCTGGTGCTGCTTAATGAGTTTGTGGAACGTGTGCTTTGTTATGTTTTCATGTGGTTTCACTAAATCCACAGCATTCCTGGGAATTTGCAGGACATGGGCCTGTTTTAACCCTATTACTTTATCCACACCAAGTCCACCAATTACCTCTGTGGCACAAGTTTTGTGTTGTGCATGTGGACTACATTGCCAAATAAATCCAACGGGACACCCCATGATCTTGCTCACCCCACTAGGTCCCCTTACAGACCTCATTATAACTTTGCTACATAAACACCACAGCTTTGCATGGGGAGATTTGTGCCACCTGTTAAACATGCGCACAAAGGAACTTGTATTGTAAAAGTTATTAGGGCTGAGTCAATATTGGACAATAATAAAACAAGAATAAAAATTCCACTGTGAATGTTGGCATATCTTATATGCTGTTGAAGTTTTGCAAGGTCATTGTTCATAGGGTCAGAGCCAATAAATGCATATTTAATGATGCGAAATACCTTGACAAAGGTATCACTTGGCATCACTTCTCCAATAAAGGCCAAAAATTCAGCACAGAGCAACCTGACTGTTTTTCTTCCTTGAAGTCGTAATGAACATTAATTGCCAGTGGAATGTGCTGTGCATGTTTTGCTTGATATTTTCTCTGCCCATATGTACTGGAGCTGAACGCAGCTGATTACTACATTCGCAACGCTTGAGCTGCAAAATAAAGGACACATTCAATTTACTGCACCACATGGACACAGGAAACCAATAAGGGCCAGAGAATGATAAATGGCCATTTTATAAGCGGTTTGCTTGATTTTCCTATTAAATAAGACTCAGTACATTTTCCACTTCAGAGCCAGCAACAGGGGATTCACTTAAAGCTAACACAAGGGCCTCACACAAACCCTGCACAGAGAAAAATGACTTTTACAGATTTAAACAGCCAACCCTGACAAAATAGACAATCATAAGGATCTAGTATCTTTTTTGGTTATTCTTAACTTTCAAAAACTCTGCCCAGTACATGCCAATGGTGGGGATGTGGTATTTTGCATTATACATGTACACTCACCTAAAGGATTATTAGGAACACCATACTAATACTGTGTTTGACAACCTTTCGCCTTCAGAACTGCCTTAATTGTACGTGGCATTGATTCAACAAGGTGCTGAAAGCATTCTTTAGAAATGTTGACCCATATTGATAGGATAGCATCTTGCAGTTGATGGAGATTTGTGGGATGCACATCCAGGGCACGAAGTTCCCGTTCCACCACATCCCAAAGATGCTCTATTGGGTTGAAATCTGGTGACTGTGGGGGCCATTTTAGTACAGTGAACTCATTGTCATGTTCAAGAAACCAATTTGAAATGATTCAAGCTTTGTGACATGGTGCATTATCCTGCTGGAAGTAGCCATCAGAGGATGGTGGTCATAAAGGGATGGACATGGTCAGAAATAATGCTCAGGTAGGCCGTGGCATTTAAACGATGCCCAATTGGCACTAAGGGACCTAAAGTGTGCCAAGAAAACATCCCCCACACCATTACACCACCACCACCACCAGCCTGCACAGTGGTAACAAGGCATGATGGATCCATGTTCTCATTCTGTTTACGCCAAATTCTGACTCTACCATCTGAATGTCTCAACAGAAATCGAGACTCATCAGACCAGGCAACATTTTTCCAGTCTTCAACTGTCCAATTTTGGTGAGCTCGTGCAAATTGTAGCCTCTTTTTCCTATTTGTAGTGGAGATGAGTGGTACCCGGTGGGGTCTTCTGCTGTTGTAGCCCATCCGCCTCAAGGTTGTGCGTGTTGTGGCTTCACAAATGCTATGCTGCATACCTCGGTTGTAACGAGTGATTTTTTCAGTCAAAGTCGGCCCATTCTCCTCTGACCTCTAGCATCAACAAGGCATTTTCGCCCACAGGACTGCCGCATACCGGATGTTTTTCCCTTTTCACACCATTCTTTGTAAACCCTAGAAATGGTTGTGCGTGAAAATCCCAGTAACTGAGCAGATTGTGAAATACTCAGACCGGCCCGTCTGGCACCAACAACCATGCCACGCTCAAAATTGCTTAAATCACCTTTCTTTCCCATTCTGACATTCAGTTTGGAGTTCAGGAGATTGTCTTGACCAGGACCACAACCCTAAATGCATTGAAGCAACTGCCATGTGATTGGTTGATTAGATAATTGCATTAATGAGAAATTGAACTGGTGTTTCTAATAATCCTTTAGGTGAGTGTATATAACAATTATTTTAATTCTTCATTCTGACCCTCTGTCTGAAATGATTCATTTTAAGGGACGGCTAATTTAAGGCTTGTCAGTAAATGGCCACTCGCTATTGTACATGTGTAAGTGTTTTGAAAACATTATCCATATAAAACAGTCATTAACAGACAAACCATTATGTAATCTTTTGCAATATACAATATACAATATACAAAATACAATTTGCAATATAGCTGCTGTCAGATTCAAGAGCTTCATCTGTCAACAAAAGTTTCTTTGCAAACTCTCCATTACACTGTGACTCGTTCACAAAACAATCTGCGGACAAATTCTCTCAACAAACATATAATCCTCCGACGTGATCGAGGACGAAATTAAAAATAAACCATCCACTTGTTCCTGACGCTGATATCCTTCTGAAATCTCTACAGAGATGCAAATGAGCTAATTAAACAGGACGCATCAAAGCGAACGTTCCTTTACGCTTTTATTTACTTTCAATTGTCCTCTTGTCAGCAGACTCAATCGCGTGGAGTAAAGTGAACAGGCATCTGTATACTCATACTGTTTCCAGTGTCAGTGATTATAATGGGTTCTATTTTCTTTTGACACGAAGCTGGATAACATGTCCGTTGAGCTGAATGCCAGTGGGCGGGGCTTATCGTAAGAAGATGTAAAACTATTCGTCGATGTCTTGCTCTGGATGCTGGCATATGTGTATGCATTTGCCAGTGTGATGTCACAAGTCCCCCAACATCCAAACAAACTGTTTAATAAAAGTTTTGTTTAAAATGACAAGGACGTTTTAGGACCCTATCATATGCCCGGTTCAATGTGGAGCCAGGTGCGACGCAAGGGCTTTTTGCTAGTTTCAGCCTGACACAGTTATCATTTTCACGTCCTGCGCCACATTGTTTAAATAGCAAATCCATTTGCACCCATTTGTGCGCCCATGGGCGTGCTGGTCTGAAAACGAGGTGTGTTCAGGCGCATTGTTGGCGCATTGCTATTTTGAGGCAACTGCAATAGACTGCGCCATTGACCAACAAAAACCTGGTCTAAAGTCAATGTTGCAGTATTTTTTTGTTATTTAAAGGGCACATTAGTAATATGAGCCTATAGGTGGGTGCATAATAATGATTATTATGCTTAAAGATATGGTGGAATCCGGTTTGTCCCGTAGATGGTCTGCTTGCTCGCTTTAACCTCGCACACGAGCAGATCCGTTACCTCTCTGGAGAAGCGTTCAGTCTTTCCGCTTGCAAATTCCACCATGTAAACAGCGAATACGTCATGGTGCGAGCGCAACTGGCTTTTAAAGGGAATAGGAGATGAGACTCTGATTGGTTTATTGCACGTTACGTCCAAAACACACCCATTACTCATTAAGAGAATAGGGACAACCGTTTTAGACCATACACCGGGCGTGCCGACCATTTTCGACTATTCCAGTCGTTAAAATAGCAAAAGTGGATTCGGACACGCCGTAAGTGCACTTGCGTCGTGTGCTTTAGACCATGCGCTTAGGTTGTTAATAGGGCCAAAAAGCTCTGAAACTTGCACAATGTTTTAATGGTACAAAGACCTCTCATTTGTCAAAATATCAAGGCAAATTTGTTTTCTTCTGTGTTTCCTTCTGTATGACAGTTTGCTGCATGCCGTCTACAAATAGCTGTCCCCTCAAATAATGCAACCTCAAAGATTTCGGATACAGCCAGTGGGTGTGTCTCAATCAGATCCCTAGTTCAGTAGTCAGGGCACTGATGAGGGAGTCGGCCATTTTAGGGGCTGTCTCAAAATAACCACTTATACTGGTATTTATTAAAAACTTGCATTGAACAATTGTTAGGTACTGTGTACTTATTGTGTTAATGTTCTTTTGTACAATACTTTTGCAGCTATTGAGGTAGGATACGGTTAAGGTTAAGGGACATGTTTCTTGGTATGGTTAGGGTTAAGAGTCAACAGTCTAATTATATTACATGCAGGTATTTTTTAAAAATATAAGTACAATGTATCAAATAATTAATTTGAATGTTAGTACATAGTAGTTTGTGACACTTAATATAAAGTGGGTCCTGTTGTTTTTGCAGCATCACACACACCGCCACTATTGTCTGACTCAACTTGTTTTGACTGGCTAGATCAAGAAGAAAAGGATACATCTGTGTGGACAATGTTGCATACAATAATGACAAATATTCTAACAATGATTGCATACTAAAATGGCATGCCAAACCAAAAGCTGAAAAAAAAAAAATAAATAAAGAAAAAAAAAAATCATTGTTGGGGTGGAAAATGTTCATTCTTGGGCATTTTGACCTTTTGTTAGATCAGTTCAGGCCTCTTGACACCTCCTACTGTGTGTATATTCAGATTTTTTTAAATAATTGTACTCCTCTGTGCCAGTCAAAGTCTACCTGTTTTCTATTCAGTTGCATAGACCGGCGAGCCTGGCATTTAGATTGAACTCGGCATGGTATCAACATGCCAATACAGTTCCTCTACCGTCATGCCACGCTGTCAGGGAATTCACCGTCTCTAGCTACCGCTGTTATCCCTGCTCCCGTTCTCTGGCGTGGGAATGAGGAGGAGACAGGAGACAGGGAGAGCACAGGAGATGACAGCCACATAAAACACAATCTCCATTTTTGACAATGGGGACATTTCTGAACTGCAGAGAACATGGCGAAGAATTTAAACACTTTCATCTCATTATAATTATTTCCAAGAACAGACATGAAAAGGAGAACCAATTTTTTTTTCTTTTTGTTTATAAATTGGGGAACATAGACAAGTGTTGACAATTCTTTTTTTTTTTTTTTTTTTTGTCAAGTTAGAGTTTGGTCTAATGACTTGGTATTTTGAACTGTGAATAATTCATGTTTTAATATGGGCTATATAGTTCTACATTAGACATGCAAAAAAAAAGAACAATGGGTGAGGACTCCATAGGCAAAGTTTAAATTTGCAATAAAGCAATAGACCAATGGACTGAAACTATTCTCCACTCAACCTTCAATCCAGGTAAAAAAAAGAGCAAAACCATAAAAAAGACAAAGCAAAACCATGAAAGAAAAGTGGTATTGAGTAAATATATATCATATTCGGGCACAAATATGGGTATTATTATGTATATGTCATACCCAAAGAAAATAGGCTACCTCACAGATACAAAGTCATCAGCACCATTCCCATGGTTATTATTGTGTAAGAGGTAAAATAAAATAAAAAATCTCACAGATTTTCAGACAGTCAGCAGCACTACTGCCATTGGTCCATATAAATGACCAGTATTCAATCAGCACTATTTCTTGTGTTCATTCCCCTCCACACGCTCTGTGCAACTTGACCAATGTCTGAAACCCAGCATCGGCTGTTATGTGTCATGCTGTTCAGGCCAAAAAGCCTGATCAACAAATGGAGAGTGAATACAAAGCCAACACCAATCAATACTTCCCTTTGTGAAGGACTGAAACGTTCTATATATCCATCAGTCTGAAGCAAGCCAATAACTAAGCCCTTTCCTAGCCTCAGTGGATTGTGGCCTGACAGTGAAATATGACATAATACCATATCTGTGAATCTGATGTTAATTCAGTGTAGGCCCAGCTGTATACTTCCATTTTATATCGTCAGGCTGCTCAGTTTAACAGTGTATGCTGATATACACAAACAATTTCACATAAATACCACAGGCGGCTATGTCTGACATGCCATGGAGATTCCCTCTAGGGATATAATTATAGAAATAAATACAGTGGAGGCTGTAGCTGTTAATAAACGTGTGATTGTTGACAGTCAGAGTATAATTTAACATGCACAGAGAGGGGCTGTGGTATTGCCTTTCAGATGCAACTCTGTGCGTGAGGCTCCAGGCTGGTCAAAGAATCACACTAATACCCCTGGTCCAGGTTTTTCGCACTCCCATAGACAATGACCTGGTTTATATATGGACCCTGAGGACCTGAGTTGCATTTCAAAATCGCAACTGATTCTGACCTTGTAGGATAATGAACAAGTATACAAAGTCTGAGAATCTCCAATCCATCCATCCATCTTTCTGTCCATTTAAGGCCTATAAACCTTCCAATTTAAAGGCTTGTTAAATGTAAGTGACAAACTTGTCATGGCAAACTTTGCTTTTAGTTTTTGCATTTATAGTTTATATTTACTGTACATACTATACAGTCATTAAAGATATAGATAACTGCACAAATAAGCACAATAATGAATTACTTTATACATAAACATATTATGACTTTGGTTGTTTATAGCAGCTTGGATTTGGGGTTACAGTACTAGAATATAGGAAAGTTTGAAAGTGTGATCAAGGAAAGCTTTGGGACGTGTTCAACTCTAGTCAATCACGGATGAAGGCAGGAGATATTCGTTAGGGGACTGAAGCTAAACTAAGCTCCTTAATGGTCTTAAACTTTGAATGGACTTCTGGGTTCAATTATGACATCAATATTGCATGTTTCAGAACTAATAGATGAGACCCTTACAACCCCCCAAAAATCAGCCATATGAATTTGGTGTGAACAAGCTTTGAGGTTGTACATCAGTAGAATATATCATAAGGCTTTGTATTAGATGAGATTAGACCTGCCAGCTTCGGCCCCCTTCGTTATAGTGGTCCCATTCAGAAGGGCCGATTGATCAGTTTGTTTAAGGGAATGTAAATAATGAATTCCCTGGGATTAATTGTGGCCTGGTCGGTAATTGCTGGAGATCACAGCCCCCAATTCCAAACTTCAAACTGCAAGCGTGAGGCGTTAGAGTGAATAATGATGATTTTGACGGAAAGAAAAAGAATTGGGAAATGTAAAGAGGCAGGTAGGCAAGGAGAAAGGAGAGGGGGGAAAAGCACAACTAATGAGGTACAAAGACCTAACGAGTTTGATGGGGAAATCAAGTGTTACCAAAGTCATCTTTAAACTTGGCGAGATGAAACTGAGGCGCGGCAGTTGTTTTTGACAGCTGGGGATGAGTGGGGCCACAGCTCTGAGACAGGGGTAATTCCCTATTCCTTTTTTATTATCCCCCCTCTGTCTCTCTGCTGGGAGCCCCCTCGTCTCTCTCCCGGTCCCAACATTGATTCTTGAATTAGACTGTTTTATTGAATAATTAATATGGCGCTCCTTGTGATTGATGATTTGCATGGCTTGAATATTAGCTTTTCAATCAAACACTGCTTGTTCTAATGTAATCATATTGAAAACATGTCAAGAAGTGTTTACCCACTTTGCGTGTGATGTCATCTTTTGTAGCACCACCGCTGCTGTACAATGCTCTTCAGAGGGGAATAGCCTTGTTCGGCATGCACGCGCTGGTGATTACACAAATATTCAGCTCTGTCAGCTCAGAAAAAGGCTGATGGATTTTTTTTTTGTCCGCTGAGAGCCATCATTTCCTCTAAAAGTGCCGCTCACAGACAGAGAGAAGCAGGACTCATGTTGAGTGGCAGGACGGCATGACTGGGAATACAGAGTCTGTGAGGCATGTAGATAACGGCATGCCAAAATAAGCATGAAACACATCAATGAGTCTGCATACGAATATTGAGAGCCTGCTTTAATTTGGGCCTGATTGAAGTGGCGCGCGTGTTTGTTTGTTGTTTGGAGTCCATTTCTGTGAGTGTGTCAGCTATCAACTGGGGCTTGAAAGCACTTTGCCTCATTGAGTGTCGGTTGTGTTTAGACTTCGCCAAACATGTGCACAGCTAAATTATTTACGCCAAACACACTAATGACAGGGAGGGATCATGTAGAGCAAAGGAAATGGGGATGAGTGATGATCAGGGACTGGGCCCGTCTGTTTGACTAATGCTCACAACCACGCATGGCCCATCCTTCCCCAAGTCTCAGCATTACTGTACAACTCAAATGCTCCAAATAGTCACTATCACACACAGAAGCATCATGACCATTCAAATTGATTATTGATTATTGCATCTATCTATCTATCTATCTATCTATCTATCTATCTATCTATCTATCTATCTATCTATCTATCTATCTATCTATCTATCTATCTATCTATCTATCTATCTATCTATCTATCTATCTATCTATCTATCTATCTATCTATCTATCTATCTATCTATCTATCTACCTAGGATTATCTGATGTGTGTGTGTGAGAGAGAGGGAGGGAGATTTTTTTTTATAGAAAATTTTACTTTTGCATATTATACTGTAAAAACACAATTATTGTTGATTTTAGTTGATCATAGTTGATCATAACTAGAGAGGAAATTATGAGATGATTAAAGTGACCAAAATGATCACGGTTATCACAGAATCCTGTTCAAAAAGTACTAATACTACAGAATGAAGTCAATTCAACAAGTTTTATGTCGAAAAACAGCAAATAACAAATTGATTAGCATCAATATGCACTTTTTGTTTACGTAAACATTAAAATACCATTAAAAGTGATGGCCAGATTTTAAAAGAGTCTCTTGCAACATGTTATCTACTAACATGTACAAGTTAAAATAAAGTTTTGACAAAAAAGGTTTTATACAAAGATAAACCTCATATTTCAGCCTTTAAATAATTTTTTTATAAAAAGAATGAGTCAAAAAAAGATAAATTACTGACATTTACACATTAGCTTATTTATTAGTAGTGTTTGGGTGCACCCCCATCCTTCATGTTGACTGAGCTTTCAGTGTTGTTATGGAAAGGGGTGATTGGTTGGTTCCTGTCACATGACCTGCGGTGCGTTTGCGGCATTCTGAAAAGTTTTTTTCATCTTGTTGCGTCTGGTAAAAAAATTTGTGCGTCGCTTCAATTATGAGCGCGCTTGCCGCGCGCCTTCATTTGAACAAACTTGAGCGTGCAAAAGACGTGATATGTGAACGGCCTCTGGCGAGCTAGCTCATATCAAGCCACGAGCTGTTGGTAGCACGCGAGCGACGTGTTGGAGACCCCTGCTAGAGCTCCGCTTTGTAGGCTACAACTCCATACTCTTTTGCTACTTCGTAATAACCTTCTGCGGACAGCGTTTCTGGAAATGAACAAGGGTAAACACTTTGTAAGACCTGACTAAATGAAATTTAAGACCTAGGATGAAAATCTGGCCGTTTTTAAGACTTTTTAAGGCCTTAAATTTAAAGTTCAGAATTTTAGACTTTTTAAGACCCTGCGGAAACCCTGTTTAAACTGAAGGCAAGGGAGGCAGAGCCTCCTCAAAAAAGTTGATGAGCAAATAATTTATATTACAAAAATAATACAAAGCAACTATTACAAAATGTGACATTAAAAAGTCACTAGTTTTTCTAAAGTAACACTGTCCAACAGCGACACCAGCAGGTAAAGTTACAGCAAAAGGCTGCGTCTCTCTTGCCTGCCCTAAGCCCACTTTTTTTAACAGACCCCCTAAAGCGTACACTGGGTATGATGGGGGTAATTGAGAATGAATGGGGGAAAGTCACGTGAGAAGAGGCAATGCCTCCATCGCACTATGATTGGATATGATTGGTTATGTTTGGAAATGATTGGTCCATGCGATAAATCCCGCCTCTTGTTTTCGTGCACGTTCGTGTCTTCGTGTATCTGTCTGAATGAACAAAATGATGCCATTAATGGAAGATTAATTAATAAGTAAACAACTTGCCTACTTACACTGTAAAATCAAATTAGTTAGACTTACTTTAAAAAAGAATGCAAACCGATTGCCTTAAAAAGTAAAGTGAAATAGGAATAGTATGTTGTACTGACAAAAGCTTAGTATAGTTCACTTACACAAGAGTTCTAGTAACTAAAAAAAGAACTGTATAGAGTACTTGATAATTTACTTTAAATAACTGTGACGAGCAGGACGAGGGCCGCGGGAGAGCGGCGCATGATTGATATGGTAAATGGTAAATGGACTGCATTTATATAGCGCTTTCACAGACCTATGGCCACCAAAGCACTTTACATATTGCCTCACATTCACCCATTCATTCACCCATTCACACACCGACGGCGGTGTCAGCCATGCAAGGCGCCATCCAGCTCGTCGGGAGCAGCTGGTGTTAGGTGCCTTGCTCATGGACCACCTCGACACTTGGTCAGGAGGAACCGGGTTATTGAACCACCAACCTTTCGGTTTGTAGACAGCCTACATGAACCACTGAGCCACTGCCGCCCCTATATAATGATAATGAGCAACACCTGGACCGCACCAGTCTCGTATCTCTCACGGAGGAGCGGAAGCATAAAAGGAGGAGCGACGACAGTGGAGATCGAGAGAGGAACTTATGTTGTGTTTTATGTTTTATTATATGTGACAGCAGTCGTCCGTGAGGGGCTGCTGTCTTTCACTTTCATTTTGTATTTGTTTATTTATTTATTAAAATATGTGTTAATGTCTGTGCAAGTAGGGTCACTGGGGGAAATGCATATTTGCGTAGGCCCTGGGGCCAGCTGTGTGCCAGCATCCATGCCGAGGGTCCCCTCGGTCAGGGAGTAAAATTGGCGATGGGATGTGTTCGGAGAGGCAAACAGGTCTATATGTGCTTGTCTGAAGCGTCTCCAGATCAGCTGGACCGACCTTTGGATGGAGTCTCCACGGGAGAGCTCGTCGGCTATGCCCGGTATATGAATGGCACGAAGCAGCTTAGATGCTTTTGACTCCATAGGAGGAGATTGTGGCCAGGTTGTGACATGCGATGGGAGCTTAGAACACCTTGATGATTGATATACGCAGTGGCCGCAGTGCTGTCCATTCGAACCAGTGCATGCTTAGTTGTGGCGTTTTGAAGCGGCCCAGCGCAAGTCGTACTGCCAGCCACTCGATGCAGTTGATGTTCCAATGCAGTTGAGGTCCCGTCCAAATACCTGACACTGCATACCCGTTGTAAGTGGCACCCCAGCCAGTGGTGGAGGCATCCGTGAAGACAACAGCATGCCTGGAATCCTGTTCTAGGGGACCTCCTGCCCCTAGAAATGCAGGGTCCGACCACGAGCTGAAGGTTTGGCGGCAGGCCGGGGTGATTGTCACTCGGTGCATGCCATGATGTCACACCCATCTCGGTACTCGGCCATGAAGCCAGTGCTTAAGCAGTCTCATATGAAGCAATCCAAGCTGCGTTACTGTGGCTGCGGATGCCACATGCCCTAGGAGCATCTGAAATACTTTCAGTGGGGCCGCTGTCCTGCTCTTGAGTGAATTCAAGCAGTTCAACACCGAGCAAACACGTTCCTCTGTGAGTCCAACTCCATACCGAGAAAAGAGATCCTCTGCACGAGGGAGAGTTATGTACTGATATGCCCAACCCTCGAACTCAAAGCACAGGAACGGTCTGTATCGAGGGAGAATCGAGACATGAAAGTATAGCATCCTTCAGGTCGATTGCTGCAAACCTATCCCGGGGACGGATGCATTTGAAAATGCATTTCTGCGTTAGCATCTTGAACGGGAGCTTGTGAACGGCCAGATTCAAAACTCGCAGGTCCAAGACTGGCCATAACCCACTGCCATACCCACTTTGTGGGGCGGGGTGCATGATGCAAATCTCGCACGCCAATGTACATTGGCTCGTTTAGTTTACACTCTGGTGATAGGGCTCTCAGGTGAGATCCTAATTTGACAGATCACGTTTGACGTAACGTCGAACATGACTGACTGATAGGGAGCTGTGATTTCTTGTTGCATTGCTGCATCAATAGGAAGAGAATTACAATAATATAAATGAAGTTCCAAGTTGCCCAACCAAAAGCATTTTAGATCATCAAAAACATAAACATTCAACATTCAAGATGACTTTGTGAAATGAGTGAATGCAACCAGAGAAAGATAACTGCAGAAGTGGGGGAAATTAGTAAAAAGTCTATTAAGAATTGCTCCGCCTCAAAAACTCAATGGCACTCAAACCAATCAATTAATCTTAACTTGGGTTTACTGAGTAGAGGCATGATATGTGAAATAGTACAGATTACTAGATTTTTACAATTAAGTTGGATTGTACAGTGTAGATATCACCGCTTTGTCATGTCAGAATTAAACTTGAAATGGCCTGAAAACAAGTCGACCTGTCATTCTCCTAAGCTGTTGATGTAGTTTAACAGCGCAGCGCTTCTGGGTTGTACGTCCTACATTCTGATGTACAACCCAGAAGCGCTACCCTGTTACACTACGTGAACTCACTCAGAGGCCCACACAGAAGAAAATGAATAGTTGAATAAATATGTTATTTTTGTGTGTTTTTTTTGCGCACAAAAAGTATTCTCATCACTTGATAAACTTAAGGTTGAGCCACTGTAGTCACTGCTCTTTCTATACAATGAAAGGACTTGGTCACTAGCTGTCATGTTCAGTTGCAATTTTGCTTGAACCCTTGCAAGCTATTTCACTAGATGAACACATTCTACATGCATATTAAGAGCTATTAGAGGTTTTAGTGTTTTCCCCTTTGGTCATGTCCTGTATTGCCTGAAAAATAGATACTAGATGGATGGATGGATGGATTCTCTGTTAATGTGGCCAAACTGCAATTAAGTTTGAAACATTGTCCTTTGATTGTTATTGGGTAAGCAATATGTGAGTGATATTGGATCATAATCAATGCTTTCTAGCCAACTGCAATTACTAATGCAACATAATGTTATACAATATGTTGAGTTCTTTTAATGTAAATTTTAATGTCATGGTATATTGTTTCATGACATATCATGTTAGTTGAATAAAAATAATAAAGCCTCATGAAAACACAAAGCTCACTTACATTAAAGGCACCTTGAAGATCTTCTCCCTGGGGCTTACTACATATCTCTTATATTATGCAAAAAATCATTAGGCTAAATTAAAAAGCTGTTTGAGAGTAACCAGATCCTTTAATGAGGCCAAAGAGGGGGAAAAGCAACATTAAAACAGAACCCTAGAACAGAAACACAATCCAGGCAGAGCGGGCAGCCATCGATTATCACTCGGCCAGGCCACTATCTCACTTTCTCTGGACACTGCTGCTGAGTCCATGAGAGGATGAGAGAGAGGCCAGCTAATACCATGCAATCTGAACATGGTTACAGACCTTTTCATTATCAGACTCGTATTATTGATGGCAAAGTACTGCAGGAGAGGATCGATATTAGCATTCAGCTACCCTGAGGAATGGAAACAGATGAACAGATAAACAAGGAAAGAAACATTTATAGATATCAAAAATAGCTTGGAATGGATATCATAATTTACCTTTTATGTCACATTATATGAATTTATTTCAGGTTTCTTGTGCCAATAGCAATCATAATTTAGCTTCATATTCTAGCCACCATCATTTTCACCAGTATATGAAATGAGTAACAACACTTAAAGATTGTGGGTTTGCAGTCAAACCTGGCACAATTGATTTTAAATACCAGTTAGAGAAATAGTATCTTCTTCTTCCGGTGTCTATACAGCTACACCGCGACTGGACAGGCCAAGAATGTTGATATGTAAATATGCGCAGTCATGTGCTCATTTACTTGTGTTTATGACATCAGAATTGTTTTCAGTTTGTTTTGGTAAGTATAATTTAAATGTAAATTAGTTATTGCTGGTTTTCATGCGTTCCAGACAGTGCATTCGTGTATGTGCTTTCATTGAATCTTTCTATGTTACATTTTTATGCCAAGTGACCGTCTTCATGAATCACTAAATCATTCAGTGAACCAGTTTGTTAAAAAAAATGCTGATTGATTCATTCAGAAATGAAAAAGTCAATGGGCCTGTCTCAATACACACTTACGTTTTTTGCACTTGACCACTTGTTTGCTTAAATGATGTATTTCCTGTATTTGGTGTGTGTGTTCAAGTGTTCAAGTGTGTGTATAGAACATTGGATTACCCGACTGGACACACTTACAACATGTTGTAAAAATGCAAGTACACTTTTAGCTTTATATACATATTATTATCTTCAATACTTTGCACTTTAAAATAAACTTTAAAATACCCTATGTAACAGACTGCAATTTAATTGTGCTTTAATTTGATCTCTGCACCAATAAAATGTGTAACAGTTTATGTTTTATACTACTAAATTATATGAAATATCTAATCCATTTAACTTAGACTGGAAAGTTTTTTTCTTGAAAGGGATTCCAGGGCACATAAATTCTTGAACATGATGAATAAGAGTTTACAATTAGCCTCAAATAAGCGTTTAGTGTGTGTTAAGGGCAATAGCTCTGCACAATGTTTTTATGAGTGAGTCATTGACTCATTTACTCAAATAATTCACTCAAAAGAAATATTGGCAATACTGTGTTTAAATGTAAGTTACTTAACATTAATTTCTTGTTTATTTATTAGTAAACAATAAAATGAACTTCTGTTATGAAAATGTGTTTTGTCAAGATTTTTCTTCCTGTCTAAAGTAAATGCATTCATTCAAGACAGTAAATACAATCTAGTCGTTGCATACAATCCTGTCTATCATGTAAGCAATCTTTTCTTAACTCATGTAACTGAGTCTTGATTGAATGATCTAATTCTGCATCAAATTATCATGTCTGACATAACAGCCAATTAGTCATTGAACAGAACAGCAAATTAGTTATTGGACAGAAACTAATATTTGAATAACACTGATGTTGTGTAAGGCAATATATATCATTTCTCTGGCACAGGCTGATGATACAGGTGACTGCAGCTGGCTCAAATATGTCATCCATGTTTGAGACACACACACACACACACACACACACACACACACACACACACACACACACGCACTACAGACAGTGGTGACTTTACACCCAACTGACAAGGTAATGGGAGAGAGACAAAATAAAAAATGTGTGAGGGTGAGAAAGAGAGAAAAGGAGGGAGGGAGAGAATCAGAGTTTTGATCCTGGGGTTAGAGATGTAACATGAATGCCACATGGCATTCTGGTTTGGCTAACCCTGGCTGGAGGTGAAACAGGGTTTACGGTGTAAGTAAGTGGTGTGGTTGTCTGTTTATGGCTACTCTGCCAGAGATATCATCTCTTATTTGTCATATTGGGTCAGCAGAGGTGGCCTTGTAAACCCTGCTGACACAAAGTGCACTGTCACTATAAAGTGCAATGTCAAACCCTTCCTCTCCCTGAGATATGAAACCATGTGATATAGTGAGACAACAAGCCATGACATCCTTACATACCCACAACTTGCAGTACAACAGTGTCTACCACAACCTGTGTATGAAACAAGAGCTGAAATCAAACAGCTTTGAGTGAAATACAGATACATTTTTCAATTATTTTGTCAGTAAAAACAAGGTCCCTTATGAAGTTCACACAGCTAGAAAATATAAAAATATGCCCAAACTGTTCTGAAGGATATTCCCCATGGTTTCAATAAATATATAATCTACAATTAATATATAATCTGCTATAAAATAAAAATCTTACAAAAGAACTGCAATTCATGATGACAAAATGTACTGGTTTTATTCAAATCAAAGATGTTATTCTTGTTAGTTAAATATTTATTATTGTTCACACTAATTGTATTTAAAAATATGTATTATTAATATTATTATTATTATTATTAATAATAATTTGAAGATCCTCCATTTAATTTATAATGATTCTTAATTAATAAATGATAATATTATAATATTTAATAAGAACTAATAATAATAGTAATTAATATTAATAAAATGAATAATATTATAATTTATATAATACTACTACTACTACTACTACTAATAATAAATTAATGAGTTATTATTAAAATTATTTTAAAAATAATCAATTGATTTTATTCTTAATTAAGTGATAATATTATAATATTTAATAAGAACTAATAATAAAAATAATTATTATATAATTATACTACTACTAATAATAATAATAATAATAAATAATTAATATAAAATTTAAATTGGGTTTAAAATAATTCCTATTTTGGTGTAATATTACATATCTATTTTTGAATTATTATCATAGTATTATAATTATAAAACATTGTTAAATTTGTAATAATTTTAAATATACAAAATATTTTCAAAAATATTTTGGCGTAATATTACATTACTTAATCAATCTATCTATATTTGAATTAATATTATTATTATTATACATTGATCTTCAATATTTTTGGATTAGGAAGAAATATCTCTTTAGAGTAACAACTGGACATTCAGTTTTAACAGTGTACGTGGGATATAAATCCAACCCTTTCACATCAGCATATATCAGGATGACTTTGTGGGATGTCTCTGGCAGCATTTGTGTAAATTTAGCGAACTAAATGGAAAGCCATATGCCACAGTTAAATGGATATTGCGTCAGTTTCATACACATAAAAAAAAAACAGCAGCTTGTTCCAAATGGCACATTCCGATACATTTGCTTTTGAATATATTAAACCTTTTTTTCCATTCTTTAGGAAAGAGATAGTGTTTCAGCTGTGGGAGGGAGGCCTTCAGCTGCAGTTAATTTAAGCTCAATGTCATCCCTCATAACTGGCACACTACACTTGTTTTAAGTCAGTGGCGGGCATGCGGTGCCACAGCAGGTAGCGAGTGGAGGGATTAGCACTGAAAATAACCCTGCCGCTGATACGTCCAATCAATCACTGAGCCGCCCACCCCTGACCCCACGCGTCTCTCAGAGCTCGCTCTCCCACGGGGCCGTGCCGCTGTCCCCAGGTCCCGCTCAGGGGGGAAATCACACACCTGCCACCGGAGCTGAACTCTGACCCACTTCCTGCGTGTGAGATCCCTATCCGGGGCGCAATCAAACGGAACCTTCGGTGCAGTTAAGTCAGATGTGATTATGGGCCTTGATCACACCACTGTCAACAGAAAGCTAGGCAGAGAGCAGAGTGCTGAGTTATAGAGGAGCTCCGTTGCACAAAGAGACATAACCTAAACGCAGGGTCCAACCCCATGAGCCCCGGCACCCTGCTTGTTATTCAGCTCAACAGCAGGGATTTTTTTGAAAGGGTGTTTTAGGGCCATCGCAGAGACAGATTGGCAGATTTGCGCCTGTGCGAGCGCGCACGTGCAGGGGTGTCGTATTCACGGCGGCGGTGATGAAAACAACATTTTCATCAGAGACTAAAAGGGTCATACGAAAGCAACAGTTGTCAGTTGATCTAACGCCGCTGATTTCGGCACCTGCTTGACTCGTGTGGAAGCCAGGCTAAGGGCCTCGGACGGCACGAACACCCATCTCACACATGTCGAACTCTGCGTCTTAATCACTGCAGGGAGAGCTTTTGGGTTCCACGAGCTATTCCGTTTGGTCTTTTTCAGGCAGAAGAAATGGACAACCCGGGCCAATTAAATACCATCCCTGCCACAGTTACCACGGCGACAGGGAAAACACATCTCAGCCGTCATATTTCTATGCTCAAAATAGCTATATCAAGGAGCAATTTGGCAGGTGTATGATTGTGGGCCGGGACGCAAGGAATTTAAGAGGAGCTGATGGATCGCCTTGTGCTGGCAGGGTGTCTGGGTGCCACGGACACATACACCCGGCCGGGGCGGGACACAGAGCGGGTCTACGTTTGATCCCGGAGCCCCTCCTCGTTAGGCGGACAGGCCTGCCAATTCTTCCTGCCCTCCTCTTGTGGCAAAGGAATTATTGTGTATGTGTATGTGTGTCTAAGTTATGGGTGAAGGAACATGACTGGGCTTCTCTACAGCCAGGTGGTCACTCTGAGCGGGGTGGGAATCTGCCAGCTAGTGATGTCACACATTAAGCGGGAGACTAGGAGTGGCTGCTGTCCTGGGAGCACATTAATGACACATACTGCACATAGTCCGGCTCTGAGCTAACTTTTTCCCTGAGCGTCTCACTGTTGTACAGGGCAAGCTAAGCTAGCAGCTACTCTAAAGTCAGACTGAAACCAATCATTCAGAAAAAGTAGCTAGTTAGAGGTATATGGCTAAAGGAGCCTGCTACATGTACGCTACTTAATATAAGGTTTTATAAATATAGAATACTGAAAAAATAAAGAGCTGTAATTTGATCTAATTCAAGACGGAAAAAAATACATACACTGCCAGACGCGGTGTACGTCTTGATATAGCACAAACTTCTCAAATGTACCAATATAATGATATGTCAAAGCAGCACGGTATCACCATTTGATTCATGTTTCACACACACACTCACACTGAGCTATTGTCAGGGAAATGTAATGTTCATCAATGCTTCTTAATAAAAATTCTAAATAATTCATTAATAAAAAACTTTATTATTTAGCGATGCTACTATCTTACTACTGAGAAAAAAATAGTTAAGTTAATAGCTTAACTTACGGCGCTGATCCACTTGTCCGACACGACTGTCGCGTGGTGTCGCGACGCCTCCCCACATTGGTACGTTGAGGGCGTTTACCGCTATGGGCGTGGTTCTGACCGAGCGGGAAATGTAGCGTATTAGAACAGAGGACCAGCGAGAAACTTCCCTCCGTCTCCATATGCTGTTCTTCTATTGGATAGACGCGCCGCGTTTAACGGAATTCATTTGCATAAAGATGGGCATCGGCCAGCTTTTTGACGCACAGCACTTTTTCAAATGAAGCGCCGCCTTCCCGGAATGCTTTGCGGGTGCGACAAAGTCGCTTGACGTCACCCATAGGAATATAGTGGAGCGCGGCGCGACAGAAGTGTCGCACGGACAAGTGGATCAGCGCCGTTAGTGTAATCACTCTACTACCCGTTCCCCCCTGCTGGTAGTTATTGTAACTACACCATCTGGCTGCATAGAGCTGGTAAGTCCCGCCCCTTCCGCTAACCCCACTGGACCTCTAGGTTGAAAAATCGTCAATGCAAGTGAATGGGAGAAAATAATTATTTTCTGGTCCCGTTTGAATTGTGCATGAATGTGAACATCTGTTGTCTGTGAATTTTTTATATAATTTTTCGTGTAAAGAATGCTACAATTTAGCGGGTAGAAGTTTGATACGATTAGACTTTGTGTGAGAGCACTTTGTGGACTACAACTCTTCGCTGCTTTCGACGTCACCACCACTCACACACGGACACTAGCTCACGGATCCCGCTAAACATGGCTGTGTCTTTGGTGCACTTCACCGCCTTCTTTCAGGGAGAGGACAAAATCGTTGAGGTTGGCGAAAACCACGGGTAAGTCAACTTTATGGGGTGACGTCACATATGCGACATGTAGTCTTTCTCGTTATGTCTTTTCCACAACTGCTAGCCAAAGAATCATACCATATAATGTCAAACTCGTAACATGAAAAGTTATATAAAAAATTCACAGACAACATATGTTCACATTCATGGCACAATTCAAACGGGACCAGAAAATAATTATTTTCTCCCATTCACTTGCATTGACGATTTTTCAACCTAGAGGTCCACTTGGGGTTTTACGGATGGGCGGGACTTACCAGCTCTATAGAGCACTACCAGTGACAACCATTCAAAAATTCTGAATTCTGACTAAATTATTTTTAGCATTCAACATTTTAATTCACAACTATTTCATTATACTCTAGTAGATGTTTTACCAGTGCAGTCGCCATATTTGTAGGGCTGTAAAAGTGTGAAATGGACTTACAGTATGTTTGCTTTCTCTGACGTACAGCCACTAGCAAAGTGTAGGACTGCGCATGTTCTTGTGGTGTCACCAGCACTGTTGTGATGTCATTCTTAGAGAAGTTCAGGCGACGGTCTCAACTCAAGCAAAAATGGCAGATTTCAAATCACATACTTTGTGTTGATATGAATGGGCATGCTACAATGTAAGAATTAGTGGTTACACTTCATTTTGATGGTTCCCTTAGACATTCTTCTGACTATAGTAACGTTGCACCTACATGTCAACTAACTCTCATTAGAGTATTAGTTGAGTATTAGTAGACTGTTAGGAGTAGGGTTAGTAGAATAAGGAGTTAGGGTTAGTAGAAGAAGTTGACATCTACCACCAAAATAAAGTGTTAGCAGATATTAAGTAGACAATCTAATACTCTGAAGAGAGTAAGTTGACATACACTGTGCAACGTTACTTCTACTCAACAGATTGTATAAAGGCATGCATGGTTCCTTTAACAACCACAGAACCTTTTCACTGCACAAAAGTCTCTTTATAGTGGAAAAAGGTTCTTTATATTATTAAAATGGTCTTTGCACTAAGAAAAACATGGTTCTTTTAAGAACTATTTACTGAAAGGTTCTTTGAGGAACCATAAATGGTTCTACTATGGCATCGCTGTGAAACCTTTAATTTTCAAGAGTGTAAGATACCTTGTTTCCATTATATAGCCTACTGTATACATCTTTGCTACTGCCCAACTGCACCTATTCCATCTGGCGGCCGGCATCACGGTTACCCCAAACCTCAGCAGGAGTGAGCATTTCAGTGTGTGCAGTGTAGTGTGTGTGTACTTTCCAATAAAACTCCAGCTAATGATCTACTAAGTGCTGGAGCTCGGTACAGAGCCAACGATCCAGCCCTGCTCTCACAGACTCTTCAGATCCTCTTAATACAGCACAGTAGGAAGCAACCTTGCCACTGTGTGATCTCACTTTCATGCAGCTGTGTAAAGTGATTTGTTGGCCAAACACTTGCAACGAGTAGAACTCTGACACAGGCCCTTTTCGAGATACAAATACAGTACTGGCAAAACGTCACTTCATTTTTTGGGTGCAGCTCCTCTAACTGTGGGAGCCATGCTGTAATTAGCCACTGGAGAATTTTGCTGTTATAAATAAAGTGACTTGTTTGGCGGGAAATTAAGCGGAGTCGCAACAACACGGGGGCGTTAAACCAACACAAACAGCATCTTTACAAAGAAAGTAGTGCAGTTGCGATTTGTGCTGCCGTTTGATGTCGCACTCAGAGGCGTTACTTTGCCGAGGTGTTCCTCACAAAGCTTGCTTAAATGAAAACACATGTTCATTAGTTAGGATTATGCCTATAATAAGCTCAAACGGTTGTATATAAGCTTTAAGACTCCGGGAAGATGGGAGATGAAGAGAGATGCTCTCGTACTTTCTTCCTCACGTCTCTCATCTGTCTCGTGCATCTGTACGCCCCCACATCAGCTTTTCGATATGTGCATCAGTCTGAAAGTCTGAACTTCAACCAGTTGTTAAAACATGGCACCCTTGTGGTTGCATCTGGCTTTGAAAAATGAAGAAAATTGTGTCTTTGAAAGGAACGGAGAGAGTACAGTTACAGCAGTCAACCCACCCATACACACACACACAAACAGACAAACAAAAAAACAAAAAACAAACACACAAAGGGGAGGGGAAAAAAAAACAGACAGACACACTAATACACATTTTGTTTTTCATTTTGAAATCAAAAGGTTTCTGTATCACTGTTTGCCCCAAAGCATCATGCAACTGCTTTGGCGCAAGACTGCAGGGGTGTAAACCCACACTTGTTTTGCAAAATGCTGTGCATCTTTTGTAGAATAAAGGAACTCGTATGGTTGCGCTCAAAGAGAAGAAGGCATTTCTTCATCTGATCTGTGCCGCAGTTCATGCACTCTCATAGAAGCTCGGCTTTAATCTCATCTCATGTAACATAAATATTTGCGGAGCTGTGATCTAGTAAACGACATCTCATTGCCAAAGCGTGTGCCCCGTTCCAATGGATTACGTTTTGCGCACTTAACCACCTGCCCCTTTCAGATCAAAACACTCTCCATGATTCAGGTGTCAAACGTCTTAAAGGAGATATTCAGGCGTATGTTTCACCTTAAGCAACACACAAGACTGCACAGGCTCCAGTGGGGTCGTTTTCAACAGCTTGAATTCAAACTCTACTCATTTATTCTATTTCAGGTTGGGCTAACTGTCTTCGCCTTTATTTGTGAGCAAAAAATTTATTATCTAATTTTCAGTGATGCATTGGGATTATATCAATGGCTGATTAAAAAACAAATTAATAGTGAGGAGGAGCTCATAAGAGCTTATGCTTCGCACTGTGAACAAAAGTTTTGACAGGTTACATCAAATCCTTGAGTTTGTAATCCATTTATGGGCTGTGTTCAGAACCACTTGTTTTTGCACAATATTTCATCATCATAGTTTGTGTTCATACAATACACTGGAGTGCATGTCCAACAATTCAGTATGGCATAAGTATGTAAGAAAGTTATACCACATTGAAGCTATACCACAAAAGTGACCAAAGTCAGCTCTGATAAACCCAATCATTCATTAAGCATATGTGCAAGCAAGGTACATGAAAGATGTTTTCTACAGGATATGGTTTGTTTTCTTTTGGTTTAAATCGTGGACGTCTCTTACATCAAGGTCCAGACATTGTGGTTCCGTCCTCTTGCAAACCCAAGTTTGCTTGCGTTTGGTGCTTGAGAAGTGTGAATTTTGATCCCTTTAAACAAGTTTATTTTCAAAAACGAATCTGTTTCGGCAGTGTGGAATCAGCACAAAACAACTAGCTAAACAGCTCATAAACAATAAGAATTTGATTAAGAGAAACACACACCACACACACACACACCGAATGAAAACAGTTGGAAACAGGGACTTGGATTCTGCACCAGAGCTCCGCAGTGGGTGCGTTTTTCATTTCGAAGAAAGTTGAAAAGATCAGGTAATTGAAAAAGAGAAGACAATCCCGACAGCTTGTTCTCTGCAGATGCCAATGAAAAGCTTGAGGGGTATTAAAGCATTACACTTTGGGGCCTTTCTTTGGGTTTCTTTCACCAGGGCTATGGAGAAATGGCTTTTTAATGACAACACCTGAAAAGTGTTTTTCATCCCGCCATGCATCATTGTCAGCGGAGGAGATTAAACCTTATTGTTTCCTTTTGGAGGGCCGACAGAGAGGTGGAGAGCGGGACAGCCAAATGCAAAGTGCACAGAGATGAAATAAAACAGAGGAGAGACCCCCACCCCCCAGACACACCACCCTGAATACCATCACACATTACACGTCTGCCAAAGTATGTCATTACCAGATCTTAGAGAAATTCAATTATCAAACAGGACCAGAGCTCATAGAATCCACCAGTGTATCATGCAATATAAAAAGATTCAATAAAATGTTTCCGAATATACTAAAATAGTAAATTATGAATGGCCTAATCTATACAAATAAAAGTGACTTGGGAGAAAGACATACATTTTTAATACTAAAATATGAAAGCATTAATACATTTGTTATTCATGTTCGTTTTTTTTTTTTTAGAATACTTTCATCTTCACATTAAATTAAACGTAGTGTTTATAGGAACGAGTGACCTTTTCAGTGTCATATTCCACTGTTGACATTCAAATATGTGGATTTCGTTGGGAAAAAAAGTAAAGACATTTTTACATGATATTTCACAAAACTGGGAGGAGATATATGACATTATGTGGCAATAATACATCTTCCATTTCCAACCCATATTTCTTGTTCCCTATCAAACGGCACATCATTTCTTTGGACCTGCATCTGTCTGTTATTAATAGTTTTATGATTTATAGGCAGAGGCTGGATGCAGCTCTGAACAGCCACATATACAATTATCCAATGCTCAGCCTATATGAATGCCATTTTCCTGCTGATCTCTACCTAAAAAAGACAAGACCATTTGTCTCTCTTTCTCCTCAGCTCTGATAATAATAAGCCATCTGGTGGATCTAAACATGAAAGATTAAAATGATATACAGTATGAAAGCTCTCTATTCAATTGCTAATGTCCAAGATTCAGGATCCAGAGGCCAAAGCTGTCATTTTTTTTCTCTCTCTCTGAGAGAAAGAGAGAGAGGGTTAATTATAAGAATTCCTCACCGAGATGTCCCGACTTTGGCCCGTGCCGCATGCGACTGGCGAAACTCATTTACGGCTAGAGAACAATGCCTACCAAATGTCTTATGGGCTAATCCCCTCAATCCTTTGTATTCATTGACGCCTGTTCGCGTGAGCTTTGGGAGAGGGCTGACTCCGGGGCTCGGAGGGTCAACATCAAGCCCCGGTGCCATGGGCTAGCTGCGCTCCAGTGTAATTATTTCACTTTCCATCGTTAAATCTTTACGTGGGCAGCTGAGGGAGGGGGTATACATAAACAGAGAGATTTGAAAGACAGAAGGGGGAAACCGGGAGATGAGGGAGTTTGATCTCCATCTAAGCTGCGGATAAAGCGGGACCAAATTGGCCATGCTGTCTGAGTGGACAAACACTTATTTCGGCAAGCACGTTGATTAAACTGACCCTCGCTGAGGGAGAGTCAACAAAATATGAGGTATTGAGAAAACGGAGCTTGACAAGGTCGTGGACGCTTCCGAAAACATGTATGACGGAAACAGAGAACAGAGAACAGCTCTTAAAACGCCCCGACTAATTGCTTTAAATTTGCGTTAAGCTTCAAGAGTAAACAAATTGATTACATTTTTCATATTTTTGCTCTATAAAACCATATTATAATTATTGTTGTAAATTAACAGAATCATCGTGCAAGTAGGATTGCGATTGTGTGCATCATTGACCCTCTAAAGCTGGTTAACTGCGCAAAACCTTGACCTTGCGCCTGCCATTATCTGCAGTTAAATCAAACTTTGACACAGCAGGAACAAACATGCGTGAGACTAGGAAAAAGAATCGTTGCAGAAAAATAGGTTAGAAAGAAAATAATTCATTCTGGAAGTTTTCCTTTTTTCTGATTTTCATTGAGATCAAAGCCTTGTTTCAGCTCTAATTAACAAAACTAATGCAGATTCCAGACCTTCTGGCACTGGGTAAGGCCTTGGAGGAATAGAGCTGGAAATTTTCTGCAGATTTAAATAATTAATATGACACCTTGAGCTCCGCGAAGAAAGAGGAGCGCCATGTTCGTATTTAGAACAATGTCATTGCCAAGTGTAATGCCATTTGTTCAGATGAAAATGAGCTGGGTGGACCGCAGCAAGTTCATTGTCTGCCATTCTGGCGGATCGGTGAATTGTTGGGCCCTTTGTCATGGTAAGAAGGGCCTTTGAGAGCAACTTTGTAAACCAGCCTCAGGTCCATCCCTGGACGGGGTGCGCCGGGAAGGCCCAGGCTGCTCGGGGAGTTTGCGCTTGGTCATTTTCTGGTGTCTAATCCCCTTAATCCCCGTTAGAAGGGGGTTTGTGAGAGACAAATCCGCTCCCTAAGGTCCTTAGGATTCAAACGCTGTGCTTGAGCAACTGTATCATTTGATAACAACAAGAGCTGAAGAAGTAGACGGATAAAGGGACTGGAATATGTCTCACGACTCTATATCTTTTTTAATATCTCATCTTCCACCGGTTTATTCTTTTAGTGTAGTTTGATTTGTACCTGAAACTTGGTTGAGATGACTGGTGAGATCTGAATGAGAACTCTACACACAAACGGTCTGACCTTTATGCAAATGGGCCTTATGTTCATCTTTGGCCAGTTGAGCTCTCAAATGGTTTCTCCGCGTGCAGGCAAGACCTGCCCTAATCCACCCCGTTCTATTGAAATAAATGCACCTCTGTTGACATAATCTCCAGCACGCCACTATATCATTACTTAATTAATACTGCATATGAAGAGGCAGACCAGACGAGTCTAAAACCCAAATTTTAGTGTTCAGAGCCCCAAATCCAACAGGGAATAAGAGGATACTTTAATACAGGCCAATGTAGAACGATATGGGTTAAATTAGACTTTAAATGTCTCATTTCTAAAGCTCAATGTAATTAATAATAAGAGTGTGTAAAAAGAATTGGCTGACTCAAGCAAACTGGGAGATTCTGGCTTTGAATTGGAAGCTTGCTAAGTAATTTACGATTAGAAAACCTTTTTCTCCCAAAAAGAATAAGTATGCTTATTTCAGGCCATCAAGGTTGTGCACGATTAAGAATTTAATTGAGAATTCCATTTCCTGAATTTGAATTGGATTTGAACCGATGTAGCAAACAGGATGCAGAATTGCAATGCAAAATTAAATGTACGGAATAATTAAAATGAATAAAAAAGTCAAAGAAATTCAGATGACTAGAAAAACAAAACAAAACTGCAGTTTTGAGAAAAAGTTTTAAAAGCCTTGTAGTATGAATGTTTATTGGCCTTGCAGACAGACAGACAGATAGATAGATAGACAGACAGACAGACAGACAGACAGATAGACAGATAGATAGATAGACAGATAGATAGACAGACAGACAGACAGACAGACAGACAGACAGACAGACAGACAGACAGACAGACAGACAGACAGACAGACAGACAGACAGACAGACAGACAGACAGACAGACAGATAGATAGATAGATAGATAGATAGATAGATAGATAGATAGATAGATAGATAGATAGATAGATAGATAGATGGGAGCCAATTCAATTCAGATTTCATCTCACAAATTGAAAAGCAGCAAGTTCTTCCATTTTGAATTTTGCCCAGCCCTGCAGGCCATGGGCATCTATCTGACTTTTGAATAATAAAATATGACAGTGTAAGGAAAAATACAACAAAACATAACCTAAACATTAAACCCACTTCCTTTCGTAGACTACACAATAGTTTTAAATTGTGGTCACCATGTGGTATCCAATAAAAAAGTGCAGAGGATATGGGGTGAACTTAGCTGTTAACCCTCATTTATAGCTGCTCTCACCGAAGGCCTCTACCAAAATATGCAGTTATGTGTGCAACGCAACAAGACCATAGCTGTGGTTTAAAAGATCTCTCCCTCCATTGCATCTGCTCTGCATGGAGCTCACAGATAAACTCACAAGTTAAAAACAACAACCACAAACACGGATAGTGGTTTGATGTCTTCAAGATGCAGATCACTGTCATCTACAGAAAAGAGGAGAAAGAGTCAGTTCTGCCATTATGAATACAGGCAAACTGGTAAAAAAAGAGAGAGAATATCATTAATCTCTTCTTTCGTCCATAACAGACATACAGTGATGATTGCTGCGTTGAGTGCCTCTTCTCCATGTTCGGTCCCATCAACCAACCCCTACAGCAAATCTGGACTTGGGACAAATGAGTTCCTAACACAATTTTTCCACTAACAATCACTTTGTCCATGTAAGAGGATGAATCACTGCAGGAAAAAGATTATATAAAGGGGTTTATTATTGGTGTAATGAATACAGGGGTACTGTAATTGATAGTGACAGCATTCAACAGACCGCAGAAATAAAAGTATGCCCTGGCAAATTCAAGCCAAGTCTTTTGGTAAATAGTTAAATTCAATTCTGGTCTCTATTACTGCTACACTGCATGTTGAGGGCCAAAATGGGGATTGTTTAATATTTGAGACCAAGAGAAAATTAGTTGATATTGTCAAATATATGGTTCAAAAGTTTAGGGTCAGTTTTTAATGTTTTGAAAGAAGTCTCTTATGTTCACCAAGGTTACATATATTAGAATTTTTTATTATTTATTTTTTTTATACAGAAAACCCCCCAAAATATTGTCAAACATATATTGAAAACAACTTTTTTCTATTTTAATATTTAAAAAAACAACTAATTTATATACTATTGATAAATGAGGTAAGGGTGTAGAGAGTTGCATTCAAGATATTTTAAGGCATGAAGACTTTTTTTTTTTATCAAGGAAAAGACATTTAAATATGTAATTTTGGTGATCAAATATGAGTTTAAACGGATACAATTATTGACCACAGGGGGACTTTACTTTTTTTTTTCTTTTTTTTTGTGGAAAACATAATAATTTTATCCATCCATCTAAATTAAAAATCATGAAATGTTGCATTGTGACAGCCCTACTTCAGCCCTATTCCACTGTTTTGGGAACACTGTGATGGTTTCTTTTCCTTGGCTATTTTTCTCTGAATAAGATGAACACTGAGATGAAAAAGTACATAATGAGCATGGCGTTAACCCATGTATGTTTCAACTGCTCAACCTTTACAGGGAGTGCAACTGAGAGCAAACCAGCAGTGTTTGTGCTGACAGCCTTTGAGCCAGGCTCTGCCTTCACGAAAATGCTCAGGGCACAAAGGAATCTTCCCCTCATCTGTGTACATGCGCTCGTTCTAAAGTCTGTCAGGAGCTGAAGGTAAATTCAAAAGACATCCTGATACATACTGAGAAAAGCAGTTTTGATGGGGGGAAAATGGACCACTTTGCAGTATACAAATAACAGGAAAAATGTCAACAGAACAGGCAAGTCCGATGGGGAAAGAAAAGCAAGCTAGTTTCAGATTAAATTACAGGAAACAAAACATGAGCCTGAATTACTTGAACCCCCCCTCCTCCCCCTTTCCTATGAAGCTCAAACACACCGGCAAAATAAAAGATGTAGTCAATTCTTTCTCGGATGGGTGAGAAATCTAATGAAACAGTTCGTTTGTTTTGCAAATAAACCTTAGCCATCGACATCATTCCTTCCCCCTCTTTTCGCCGCCGTCCATGTTTAGCTTGCAATCATCGCCGTGCCCGCGAGCTCCAAACACATTCTAATTCAGGCGCCAGCAGCAGGGGTCAGGCCCCGTGATCCTCAGGGCGATGAATTTATTCACTTAATCTGGGCTACACCTGTAGGTCACGCCAGGGGAATGCTAATCGCTCTGAGGGGAGGGCTGTCCGGCTCCTAATAGTGATCATCTGCATCTGAGGCCCATTCCCCAGGGTCCAGGGGGCTGGGGGCCATCAGCAACAGCCCTGTCAACAGGGAGGCCAGGTAACCGGTGGCTGCCACCACATGTCTTCGCTGTCTAATGGGAGAAGGGTCCTTTCTTGATCGTTTTTGCCGCAGCAAACGCTCCGTTCTCGGACAGAATAATTTGTTCCCAATTTGCATGGTCACATGTTCTGGTGGAAAAGCTCAGGGACTTGCCGGAGCAGGTGGCATTCAGACCCACTGCCAGATGCAGCTCGGTTTGGCCTTGAAACACAACAGAGAGAGCCACTTGCAACACATCGCTCCCTTTTCTATAAAACAGAAATTGCAATCACCACTGTTTAGGACATTGGCAGCCATCCCTGCTGGTTAATATGCATGCAAAATTTATCATGAAGCCCAACAAAAGAGGATGTTCTCCCTCTGGTTCCCGCATATTTTCCTGCAGTAGTGTGGTAGATCTATTTGGAAAAAGAAAATTGATTTCATTCAAAAGCTACACCCTACCAGTTTAAAGAGATAATTCATCCAAATGGAAATAGAACACAAAATTTGATATTCTTTTTTTTTTTGGGGGACCGAATGGAAGTTTCTGTCTATTTGTCTGTCTGTCTGTATCTATCCATGGATATTATAAACAGTTTTTCAACATTTTTCAAAATATCTTTTAGCTGTTTTAGCTTTTTTTCCACATAAAATCATTTACTAAAACAGATTTATCTATATATTACTCTAGAGAGGACTGTAGTATCCTATCACCACATTAAGACACAATACCCTCAGACAGACCCTTTGAATCAGTAAATCAGGTCTATAAAGGCCCTCATATTTTCCATCAGAGCCGTACCAGTCTGGACAGCCCCAAACGGTTTGTGCGTCGCACATATGACACCAAGCCCTCAAATCCTCAACAAGGTGCCCAATAACTTGTGAGCGGGAGCCAAATGACTACAGTATATGGCAGAAGAATAAACATTCTCTCTTTAGCCCGAGGTCCCACTTTTCATCTGTCAAGCATGTTTTAATAATTAATCTGTTTAATACACACTCAGCATCTGCCGGAGACAACTTGAAGCCTTCCACTCCAACCAACAGACTCCCACTGAGGCTCCTCTCTGAGTTAAAGCATACAGGCTGAATTTCACGAACTGGATTCTGCCTCCCAAAACATTTTGCGCTAACCGAATGAATCCTTAGCATGTTAGACACACATATGGATGCCTCCCTTGTGTGTACTGTATGAGGCAAATGGAGAGAGTGTAAATTGAATGCATTTCTTTTCCCCACACCATAGAAATGATGCGAGATTAAGCCCATGAATATATACATGGGCCAGCGATGACCTGTCTGGAGATCGCTGATTTCCCAATGGGCCCAGGTTGACACGGCGGGGGCTCGGGCCTTGACGGAGGTGGGGAAATCCAAGCGCAGGACCAAATTGATCTTAATCTCATTGCTCATTGTGCTTAGGAAGACATGAAATTACACAATGGCTTTAATCGACCAGGAGCCATCCCAGGTTTTCCAAGGAGACTTCGGCAGGCTTCCATTGCGTTACGTTTACAGTTGTCATGCTAAAAGAGAGATGATTAAGATTGCAATTTTTCTCTCAGGAAGCCTTTAATAATGTCTTCTTGAACAATCAGAGGGTTAATGTGGAACAATCACAAACCAATAAGGCTCATCCGGCGTGCCCGTCCTCGGGTAATCCGGGAAGATCCTTTTCCAGTGGCCCTGGGTGGAGGCAACATTGCGCTGAAGCGCGTCTCCACCGTCATAAAGAATGATTCAATCAGTCCCCCCCGGGGTTGATTACACCCTTTCTCGAAGTTTGGGCTCCCCCGCTAACAGGTGCTTCTTATTACGTTGATAGGAAGCCGTCACTGAAACGGTCATTAGCCATGTGAATGACATGGGCCTTGCTGAGCTGGCTATGCTGGGAAACCTCATCCTCTGTGATTGAATGCCCACAGGCGTCCGTCATAGACTTCACTCTGCATTTTGCCTCAATAAGAAAACACATTCAGAATTAAAACCATTGCTTTCACCAATAGAAGCTATTTTCATCTGCGCTGTTCCAAATCGGTTAATAGCGTGTGCTTATATTCAGAAGATGCTGTGGTAAAGAATATTTTGGTATTAGAATAGAAGGCATTATCATAAACCTAAGACATCCGTTGCACAGAGAGATAATCAAAACCGATAGGATTTCTTGGTTTGCACCCTATAAACGTACAAACAACTTTGGCTTTATGGCCCTTTGATACTTCCAAGAAACAACACTTGGGGTTTTATCATCTCAAAGTAACACAGAAATGTTTGGAATTTAGAAAAACACTCAGGCATGAGTGCACCAGAGGTTCTTTAGGCCACCGTGTACCAGAAATGTCCTCATTATGGGTGGCAATTATGGGTTTGCTTACCGCTGCGCATCTTTTCAGGAAACCAATGAAACCATTGTGACCTACAACGCGTTGGCCGCTACAAGGCTGTCAAGTCCAAAAATAATTAGGCATCAAGATGAGGCCTTTTTTTATTCATGTCAAGGAACTCAGGAGACTCTGTAATGTAGTTAACATGCACGCTTCATGAATTTTCATCACATCAGAACACGGCTACAAGCGTGCGGAGTAGAACAGAGCAACAGAGCTACGGAGAGGGCATATCTTTCACACACATTTCACTGGAGCACCACAATTGCATGTATACATTGTAGTAATCCAATGCCCAATACAAACCAGTTCCTGTTTATCCAGCACCTATGAAAGGCCCATTAATTAACATGGCTGTTATGTGAACGTAGCTGTTTCATGGTTTCCCTGAACTGTTTGTTACCTCGTTTTTCCTACTATGGTTATGACAGACATGTGGGCCATTATACACAAAGCAAAATTTCCCATCTGTCAACCTTTAAGATGTTTTGCACTTCAAATGAGTCCAAACTTTTTTCTACATTAAGCTGCTTAACAGGGTTGTGAAAAATTCAGAATTAAAGAATTGGCTGCCTTTCAATTCATATGTTGGAATTTGGATTGAATTGGCCAAATCCATCCATCCATCCATCCATCCATCTTCAAGCTTCCAGGCTTTTATTTTTTTCAGAACATTCAAACAAGGTTTTCCCAAGTCAGTTAATTCATTTTTAACTTTCATTAAATTTAGTTTAACTAGTTAGGGGTTCAAGCGATCAGCATTTTACCCTAAAAGTGATCAGGCAAATCAAACTTACCTCATAAGTTGTAGATGAAACTTTGAGGGATTGTGGAACCCACCCCGTCTACAACATCACCACGGCTCGCCCCAATGAGCCTGATGGTGGTGCAACAGCCAAGTCAAGTCAAGTCAAGTCAAGTCAAGTCAAGTCAACTTTATTTATATAGCGCTTTTCACAATACAGATTGTATCAAAGCAGCTTCACAGTATTAAATAAAATAGTACATCAGTGTTTGTTTCTAGTGTAAAACGTCCACGTTTGGTAATGCTGATCAATAGTATTGTTGATTGATTAATTAAATTAAGTATCCCCAACTGAGCAAGCCAAAGGCAACAGTGGCAAGGAACCGAAAAACTCCATCAGGTGACCTAATAGAGAAAAAAAAAAAAAAACTTGGGAGAACCCAGGCTCAGTCGGAGGCCAGTTCTCCTCTGGCGTTTATGAACTAGAGACCGGATTTAACTGTAAGATTAAAAATATTATATAAATGCCTGGCTGAAGAGATGCGTCTTTAATCTAGTTTTAAACTGGGAGAGCGAATCTGAGCAACGAACAATATCAGGAAGGCTATTCCAGAGTTTTGGAGCTAAATGTGAAAATGATCTCCCTCCTTTGGTGGATCTGGATATCCTAGGTATGACCAAAAGCCTCGAATTTAGTTATCTTAAAGAGCGCGATGGATTATAGGGCGATAGAAGATCTGTTAAATAAACTAAGCCGTTTAGGGCTTAGCAATACCTTGTAATTAATGTGGAACTTTATAGATAACCAATGTAGTGATCATAAAATTGGTGTTATATGGTCAAATTTCTTGATCTAGTAAGAACTCTAGCGGCGGCATTTTGGACTAACTGTAGCTTGTTTATTGAGGATACAGAACAACCAGCTAATAAAGCATTACAGTAATCTAGTCTCGAGGTCATGAATGCATGAACTAACTTTTCTGCATCAGAAACTGATAGGATATTACGTAGCTTAGCAATGTTTCTAAGGTGGAAAACAGCGATCAAAAGTATGGTTTCTAAACCGTTTGTCGCATTGGAATCCTTGGTTTAAGGCGATTTTTTGGGGGTATTTTAGATTTTTTTTAAAACCTACTTTTGCGAACCAATCCTAGGTTTTTCATCTGATATATTTGGAACCAAACCAGGTCTTGGGTCTGATAGTCAATAATTATCAAAAAAAAAAAAGGTCAAAACTTTGGTTTACATCTGTGACGGGACGCAAAAATGCTTTAAGTGGACGTGGCCACTTTTATTAAAACGGCTATCCCTCTTGAACGGAATGAGATAATTTCACCAAACTCGGTACACCTATGTATGGGCTCAGTCTGTGGTCGCGAAAAAAAGGTTAAATATTGGAGATTTTAAAAAATAAACCACTGTCATAATTTAGTCCTATGTTTGTGGCTCAACCTTGATAACTGTTAAAAATCATTAAAACACATATTTCTTTGCCTGTTTTGGCTGTAAATGGTCTTTCAATCTATGAGCTAGGCAGTTATAGGCTTGCTAAATAAAACAAAACACCTTTTTACGCATGTGCTCAAAGGCCTTAAAGTGCATGTACCCTGTTAATTGCTGCTTGCAGCTATATTTTAAATTAGTTTTATTCAATTAGTTAAAAATAGCATTGAAACTTTGCATCCTGCCTCAAATCAAATTTTTAACACTCCAATGTAGAAGACATTTTCATTAAATTCTAAATGGTGTACAACCCTGTGTGCTAATCACCTCAATCATTGCTAAAGGAAAAGCAACTCTTTACACGGACCAGCATTTACAGGGTTAGTTCCAGGAAGCTACTGTAATTATACACATATTTGAGTTTCACAACCTTTTATATGGCATTTGTAATAATTGACCACAAGCTTTAATGTGACCATTATATGAAATGAGCAGGGACGATATTTTATAGTTTTTCTTCTACCAGTAGGCTGGCCCTCACCTCTACTGACCCCAACATTCCATTCAGCAAAGTGTCTGATATTAAAAAGATTGCTTTCATGCCTACCTAAGTAATATCATATGCTTCACATCAGAGCATGCTCCGGCTAGCCGAATTCCCAATGTATGGCAACTCAACTGACTCAACACGGCATGCATGCCTGTGGTCCACACATTCACTCTCTTTCACTTTCACACACACATATAGACACCCCACGCTCCCACAGCCGCTCCCAGCGCTTACAGCACGCAACACGCTGTTTTCCCGCATTTACAAGAATGTCTTGAAACATTTCCATTGTATGAGCCTATTTTTTGATCAGTAACAGAACCTCTAATACCGTTTTTGGATGCAATTTTTAAACTACTCAAGTGCTCAATTTGACTAGGCCCACACTTCCCACCGTGCTCAGAATACAGCAGCACCGATAGTTTTATCACCCTGTTAAAAAGCCTTTATTTGCTGCAGTGAACATGCTCAATTACCCAGGCTCCCTGGGGCGTGGGGAAAACACACATCAGCTGGGCCTGATTTATTTCACTGTCCCACTGCAACCCCAAATTAAGAGACACCCTCTGTAACCAGCAAAGCATAACACAACAGACTGTCTGAGAGGATGTCTTCATTATATTAGCATCATCTCTTAGCTAACACTTACAGTCCAGGCTTGGAATGTTTCCGACATGATAGATTCCATTTATTCAATGATCTTCAAGACTCACTCTTTTTGTTTCCACCAGGGAACAATGACATCCACTTAAACCACAGATCATGTAGCCTAGATCTATTTAAAGACCCCATTTTGTGGCTTTTAATCCACGTCGGTTACCTTTGAGACCATCTACATTTACGCATTTGGCAGAAGCTTTTATCCAAAGCGACTTGCGTTGCATTTAAGGTATACATTTTATCAGTTCATGTTCCTGGCAATCAAACCCACGACCTTGTTGCTGCTAGTGCCATGCTATAATGTTTTATCTAGATGGAAAACAGACCACAAACACTAACGACTCCTGCACTCACAGGCATATGCACATTGTTTTTAAGGATGCGCAATATATCAGTTATCATACATTTTCAGAGATCAGCATCAGTTGATATTGGATATTCAATTAGTTTGTTCATTTAAAAAAATTTGACCTTTGCTGTTATGTAACACTCACTTAAAGGAACACTCCACCGTTTTTTGAAATAGGGCTTATTCACCTTCTTTCCTACATTTAGTTAGGTGGGCAAATGCATTTTTGTCTCAGTGCATGCATTGTTTAAGTTTGACAGGGTCGGCGCTAGCTTAGCTTAGCATAATGAATGGAATCCTTTGTTGCCAGCTAGCATGTCCTAAGTAAAAGTAATATAAAAAATAAAAAACCCCACCTAATTACTTCTTGTGGCCTGCGTATTCACAACGAGTGCAAATAGCGATGCAGATTAACACTAGGCGATTTCCTAGGCAGATATTGACTTATATATTAAGGACTATATTAGGGGGAAGCACAGGCGAAGCACTGCTACTTGGACGTGATATCTCTGCTAAATGTAATATTTAGCAAATTGTAATATGAATGTTCATTTTTCAGCCTTTACATTATAATGTTGCGATGCCTAAATTCCATTGTAACATTTAAAATGACTGATTTTAGTTTTTAAGTTCATAATTTCTAAATGTATTCAGACAAAATAGCACAGAAATTTAATATCGGATATTTATTGATTATCGATCATAACATGAAAGTAATTATCAGCTTATCAGTATTGATACCAAACTTTTTGCATCGGTGCATTCCTAAATATTTTCCAGTCAAATGCTCTCTAGAATGAGAATGTCCCTCTGCCTGTGTTCACGACTGTAATGTAATTACAGGCTGGCTATTTTAAAAAAGACAATCCCTTCAATATGTCCCACTAATTTCCTGTTTCAAAAGGAAATACTGTGCTTGTCAAGCTGCTTAATGGGATCTTAATTGCAGCTTTTCAACTTCCAAGTTCATTGGATGCAATTCATTAACAGTGAGTATAAATCTGCTTATGACATGTAAGAGAGCCTGACTGTAAATAGACAACAGGGAGACTATGCTAACATGCAGTATCCCATCTACACAGGTTACACACTGTTGGGATCTTAAAGTTTTCAGAAACAAGTTCAGGTCGACACGACGCGCTTTAATGTGAGCGGTGCAGGAACTCAGGATGTGCTCTATGACGCGTGGCCAAAAGAACATGTGCACAGGGACACACGCACACCCTTGTGATGCGGAATACATTTCTCTGCACTTTGTTAGCTTGCCAAGACCCTGCAGCTCCGTGCCATTCCTGCCTTCATTACAATGCTCCGGTGTCTGCTGTCATCTTCTGCATCTCTTATGGCATATTTATTGATTCTTATTAATAGACTCTTGACTTAAAGTGTGACCCCATTAGATCATTCTATCTAAAGGCAGTCATGAGACTGCTCTGGTTCCCAGGAGAGATGCCAGGACCCGTCAGTGCTAATCAGCTGGAGTTCACAGCCAGCCAAGAGGGGAAGGGGCGAGAAGGAGAAGGAGAAGAAGAGAGGGAGAGAGGGAGAGGGAGAGAGAGAGAGAGAGAGGGAGAGGGAGAGGAGAGAGAGAGAGAGAGAGAGAGAGAGAGAGAGAGAGAGAGAGAGAGAGAGAGAGAGAGAGAGAGAGAGAGAGAGAGAGAGAGAGAGAGAGAGAGAGAGAAGAGAGAGTAGCAGAGAAGAGGTGGATCAATGAGGCCTTGGTGAACACAGACCCCTGCTTAGAGAAGTTGAGAAATTATTCCTGTTTCATGATCACAGTGGGACATACCGTAACATGGACAGCTTTCAAGACTTGCTACTAAAAGAAGCTACTAGTTTTCAAAATTGCTGTTTGAAGCATATACCATGCCATGACTTGCACTTTTCTGCCTTTATATCAAATTTAAAGACAATAATATATTACTATTTACAAATATAAAACCACAAAATGTCTTGAAAAAGTACAACAGATAGTTCAAGAATAAATGGCTAATCTTCAACATGTTTGCCATTGAACATTCATTTTGGATTGATCTATTTTTGAAGATTCAATGTACAATTCAATGTTGTCAAGGCTATGATTGGTTATCACGGCTGTTAGTTTTGTAATATTCAATAATTACAAGCACAAAAATAATTAATAAATACATTTTCTAAATGACAGAGTTTAGTTTTAGGTAAACTTTTAAAAGGTTTAGATTAGAAAAGGGATTCAAAGGTTCAGATAGAATAATTCTTGAGCCAGAATGTTTTAAGACACCAATACAGTGCTGCCTTGTAAAAATGGAAATACTTCAGACTGATTCTAATAACGACCAAATGTGACTAATTTAGTTTAGCAATATCAGCATTTTCACAGTGGCATGAAGGTCAAGTATTGTAACCCATACTCTGAATTTGTCCTATGCATTTAACCCAAACTGGACATGACCCACGAACACATACTCCAGACCTCCTTCAATCTTAAGTCTCCCATTATATACACAAATGTATAAGCATATGCACAGTTTAAGTGGGAGTGTGTTTTGAAACGCACAGATTATAAGCAATGCAGCTGTCAAGACAGGATTGTGGCATTGGTGCCGGATAACGTGTTTTTATGTGTTGTTATATGCAATGACAACACCTGGCATGTTTCACTGTGATCTCCCCATCACTTAGAATGAGCACAACCCAGCATTACCTCACATCTGTCATTCAATTGCTCAGGCGACTTCACCAGTGGGGGTTGATTTTCCAGAGAAAGCCTCTTCATGCATTTTATCTTGCACTGTATGTTCAGAAGGGTGTACTACATACTTGACAACTTGACCCATTATTTGATCAGACTGTCAAATATTATTGCACAAAACTGGAGGCAAAGTAATCATATTTAAACCAAGACAATAACTGGACACTAGCAAATTGATTCCTTGAGTAATAGTGAGGTCATGTGACAACATAGCATACCAGTTTTTCATGGCATAATGTGTGCTGTCTCTATTTTTAAAAACAGCAGTCATAATAATGTACAATATATATATGCTGTGAAGTATGCTAGCACTCTATTTCAAGCATAGCCAAATTATAACCTTGTTTCTATTTTTCTGTTGACTGAAGACTAGCTGTGAAACAGGCATACTATTTTAAGGTTCTCATAACTAAGTGCAGCTCTCTGCATAAACATGGCTGTCTGCTTTTAGTGAACGTGAGTGTGTGTGTGTGTGTGTGTGTGTGTGTGTGTGTGGTAAACTGACCTGTAATATGGTTCGTCAGTGCAGTTGACTGCCTTTGTTGAATCTCTCTGGTGAACGTGTCACATCAAATGCCTTCATTATCTCCATCTGTCATTATCATTCAGCGCTGGTACTTTAAAACACTGTGCTCTCTCTGTCAGTGGCTCAACAATATGGAATAACAATTCCTCCCCTCTCGTTGCTCTTCAAACGCTGCTCTTTTTAAATAACAGATGTCTCACCTGAAGGAGGACAGGAGAAGAAAGCTTCTCTCAAGACTAATGAACGCTTTCATAAAAGTGAGACAGACCACCAGAATTGCCATACCTACTGTAAATCATTCTCAGTTCGATCTTAGCTCTTTCACACATGGCATTATGCAACGTCATCTGTCAGCAGATTATGTGGGATAGTAGTTTCAGCTTTGGAGGAGTGAAGTCATGATCGAGTCACAAGGTTTACTGTAGGCAGTGACACTTTATTTTGAGAGGGCAACAGTGGCACATTTTCTTGACATACTTCAGGACAATTTCCAAATTGTATATCTATTTCAAACCTATATATTTCATGTCTCTTTCAAAAACAACCTGGGTGAGTCTCTTTCACCAAGGCTGCATTTATTTGAATAAAAATACTGTAATATTAATTCAAATTAAAATAATTACTTTCTATATATTTTAAAATGTAATCAATTCCTGTGATGGCAAAGCTTTATTTTTAGCAGCCACTACTTTTAGTCTTCAGTGTCACATGATCCTTCAGAAATCGTTCTAATATGCTGATTCGGTGCTCTTATTATTATCAGTGTTGAAAACGGCTACTTAATGTTTTTGTGTTTTTGTTCAGGATACTTTGATGAATAGAAAGCCATGCGAATTTGCAACTTCATTTCATGAGTTAAAGGTCCCGTTCTATGCCCCTTTTCACAAGATGTAAAATAAGTCTCTGATGTCCCCAGAGTGTGTATGTGAAGTTTGAGCTCAAAATACCCAACAGATCATTTTTTACAGCATGTTTAAATTGACATTTTTTGGGGCTCAGAAAAACGAGCCGTTTCAGTGTGTCCCCTTTAAATGCAAATGAGGTGCTGCTGGACGACACAGGGGGCGGAGCTTCATGAGCTCGTGCTCAGTCTGTCAGGAAAAATTCATCTCACGGAATGATGATAATATCAGAAACTCTCAGTAACGGCGTTCATTTCGAGTCGGACAATAATGCCTACAGAGTCAGATTGCTGTATAGAGATGAAACAGGTATGGTTTAGTAGTTTAATTACGGTTATTATAACGTATTTGTCATCTGCTTGTAGTCTATGTATCCATTATTTATTAATAGCCTACAAGTCTGCTGTCTGAATGATGATCAAACATGTACTGATGAGTTTAATAAAGTTTATTGTACATCACACAAAAGATGAAGCGTCAGTTTTACTTCAGAAAATCACCGTAAGAGCTGAGTAAACACAGTAGCCTAAGTTATAAGAAGTGCGCAAGTAGCCAGTAGAGTTGAGGGAGCATTCCTGTGGGCGGAGGTTAGTCAAGAAACGGTTCTGGTGATGTCACTAATGCAGGATGTAGAGGGGTGTAGTCCAATCGAGCCGTTTTTTTGTAGTCAACTTCTGTTAAATAAAATATCTCGCTTGGCATTGAACTTTGAGCTTTATAATTTTACAGATATTATTTATGCTCTAACAGCAACATTACACACTAACTAAAGTTTGAAACATGGAATCGCATGCAACGGGACCTTTAAAGGTTGTATCAATGATTTCAGGCCCAAACATAAATGATCGCATTCATCTAATCTTTCCTAACGATCCGCTAGCTGCCCGCCCCATAAGCATGCCGTCAAAAAAACGCGTCTCTGTAGGCAGCCTAGACTCTGAAATCTGCACACAAAAACAATCTGGTTTTGAGTGGTTTCACCATCCACTCAAAACCAAAATAAAGTGTTCCAACCAATCACCGACAGGGGGTGGGTGTCTGCACGCGAAAACCTCACAACACCCACCCCCTGTCAGTGATTGGTTGGAACACTATTTATTTTGGTTTTGAGTGGTGGTGAAAGCAATTGTTTTTGTGTGCAGATCTCAGAGCCTAGGCTGCCTACAGAGACGCGTTTTTTTGACGGCATGCTTATGGGGCGGGCAGCTAGTGGATCGTTAGGAAAGATTAGATGAATGTGATCATTTATTTTTGGGCCTGAAATCACTGATACAACCTTTATTGGAGAGATCATGATGCATTTTCATTCTCCTTTTGCGAAGACTGATGACAACATTTTTAGTTTCAAGCAATGCACACACCACAAAGTATCACACAGAGTGCAGAACTCTCTCCTCCCAACCACTTCATCACCAATACAGGATATTAACTGAACTAGAGACCACTGCTGAGTCACGGGTTATGACTCTTTTCTTATTAAAGGCCTGGTACAGCTCTCTCTCTCTCTATCTCTCACACACACACACGGTCTGTTAACTGAAATCCAGGTGTCTACTGCTATAGCTCTCAGCACATGCATCGTGAGCAGCTGTGGATGTTGAGAGGAGCAGGGCCATCTTAAGAGCACCTAAAGCACAGTGGACCCAGAACCGTAAGCAGTGAGGAAGAGTTTCAGCGCGGCACGCCTTTCCCCTCCACGCTATCTGACAAAGAGGCAGAGAGAGGCATTCTCCTCCCTCGATCTCTCAAAGAGGATAGAAATGTTGGCGGTGAAGGTGATAACCCTTTTGTTTTGTCTGTAATCCATCACACAGGCTGTCAGGCTCAACAGCCATGGCGGGCTCCACAACAGCCCTTAATCTGACAGCTTCATGCAGCAGAAAGCAAAGCGTGGAATTAGATCAAAGCGGAGGGAGTCAGTGGCGGATTGATGCGCTTTGCCATCTTGTTTGTATCTTCATACTGGCTGTGACGTGTGGCACGGCTGGAACTTTAAAAGTGAGGTGGCTATGGGGAGGCCTGCTTCTGGGACTCCCTCTGACTGACGGTAATGCATGTTACCTTTGTAAAGGTAGAGACTGACTGACACGCCAGATTACGCTAAAGAATATTTAACCGGGTGTGTTTATGTGTTTGTGTTGAGAGAGATCAGGAGATGACAGCTGCTCTCTATGTGTATCTCCATGCATCATGGCCAATTGGCATGAAGGCGGCAGGGCTGCAGGGGGCGTACACTGCAACAGATTAAACTCAGATGTAATTAGTTCTTCAGCCCACAGAGAACAGCGTATGAGGTGATTTAAGTAAGGGCAATGGCTGAACTGCAAAGCGGCTGGAAACCCTTATTATTTAAAGAGAAATTTCAGTCAATGGAAAGTAACACCTACACAGTTAACATGTATGTCAATGCCGATAGCAAAGAGAGCAAAGTTTACATTGTATTGATTATTACATATAATGTATGCTTAAATAAATATATAAAATATATCTGAGATTTAAACCTGGAAATGTAATTTCATGAAAAATGCATAAAATCATAAAATATAATATCATTGAAAAATTCTAAATAGAAGCATTCACAGTGCTTTAAGCCATTATGTTTATTTTACACAACTTTAATTCACTATTCAACAAAACAATTTAGTAGAAAAGTCTGAGCTCACACTGAAAAATCGGGACTGAAAATCTAATTTAACCCTGCAAATAAATTAAGATTTATGATTTTGAAAAATGTAAGAAAAAAGGAAATAAGCTCAATATTTAAGATTATACACTCAATCAAAATAGACAAAATAGCAAATAATATAATATAATAATTTGTATTAAATTAGAAAAATGCAAAATACAAGCATTTTCAGAAAGTATCTGAAATAAATAATTTGAAATAAATACTTTCTGCTGTACAATAAAATAAAATCATGTTTGTATCGCTAAAAAAAAAAAAAAAAAAAAAAAAACCTAATGAACAATACATGTCAACCAAACACCTATGTCATATAAACAATAAATATACGCATACTTGCTGAACACCAGAGTCCTATATGAACTAAAAGGCACAATCCTCCGCCTGATTATAACAATACCTTAATTCAGTTACAGCCATATGTCTGCATACCCACACATATTGATACAACAAAATGACCCTTTAATTGCAACTTAATACAAAACATATCCTGGCCCCTCTGCCTCCAGGTCAGCCCAGCGCGCTTGTGACGCCAGTTAAAAATATTCAGTAAAGATTAATCTTAATCACAGGTTTGGGCCATGTGTGGCTCGGCATATCCTTCTCATTACCGAGCACGGATGGTAGCTACCTGACTCCTCAGACACAATGTTCCCTAGTCCCGCTTTCAAAGCGAAACACAGGCGCTACATTCGTAATAAAGCACAAACCTGTTATTCCAATTGACCTTCTTCACATCAAGCTGTCAATGATCTCAGTCTAGGACTCAAAGTTTCGCTCATTGAGGCAGACTTCATGGTAATGGGCATTTGTTTTAGTATATGGCCTTTAGGAAATGGCTGCAGCATTTGGCAAAAACGCAAATGATGTGACAGGGCATTTAGCCCAAGTGCATTTAAAAATAGTAATGGCGAGACAGCCGCGAGCGCTTATGGAAATGCTCAAATGCTGAGGCATCCGCTTGTGCTGCAACTGTTAAATCCCATTCAAAATTATAACAGCGGCTGATGGTTCAGCTCGTTCCGATTGCATGTCATTTGACCTTTAATTGCAATGAATGTTGCTGAACCTGTCAAATGTCTTGACATCCCTGTACGTTTATGCAGAAACAAATGCAGCAAAAATGCTCAAATGAGGTCCCGTTGCTGAATCCTACCAAACCAGGCCTAAACAAACAAGGATCAAAATATGCTGTTTTGAAACAGCATACTACAGCGATACATGGACAGATATTTTATAGCAAGGGCCAATTCTCCAGCAGCTCTCTCATTATGTTTATGTCTAATGATTATGAGATGAGAGTTTCACATGATTGATTTAACCATATGTATGCACTGTACCGCTGCATTAGTGTAACTGAGCTTGCCAGCATGGATTATTGGGACTGAGCCGTTTATGAGACGGATTGAGAACGTTGCAGTTTAGATCAATTTGACTCCTTCAGATCTATCATGAGCAGATGACCCCAAAAGCTCCAGTGTCTAGTTTAATTGCATAATTACCTATTTGAGAGTGTGTCAATGGGAGAGTTTGCTACGTCCGCAGGAAGGTGTTTTATAAGAATGATGTGTCAGAGGCATTTATGTTTGCAAAAATGACTCCTAATGAAATAAATACAGCATGTTACAGAGTTGTGATGCAGTGTTTCTGCATCCTCAAAAAAAAGGCCTAAGTTGTAATAGTCTGAATCATGTAATAGTCATTAGTTCTTGTTAACAGAGTGTTAAAATCCCTGCCGTTTCAAAGGTTTGTTCGCTCCATTTGGTAAAAACATTAAGGATGTCTTGGCTGTCTCCCGCTCCAGAGGGTCAGGTTTAAAGACACAGCCAAAGCCAATAAATAAACCATACAGTAAACCTCAGCTCACAGTTTCACAGCTTGAGCAGGAGGTGCTAAGCCACCTCACAAACGTGTGAATCTGCAACAGCTTTACAGTGTTTCTCATTTTCTTTATCAGTCTAAACAGTGTGTTTCACAGCCTGATCCCATAGGAGAGCATTATTATGCTCTGTGGTTCTTCAGAAAACCATCTAAGATAAGGAAGACCAGGTAGAGTAGTAACACATTTTCTTTTAGCATCTATAACTGCTACAAATTAAAGTCATTTAGAAAACTGCAAATTATAGTGCAAAGTACAAAGGGTGCTGTGGCTACAACCAACCCCACTGAATCAAAGTTTATTAAACGTACTTCTCACCACAACAATTATTATGCCATATATATTCATTACATCAAATAAAGTCACTCTCGCTTGTCATTGTGGTCTATATGATCTTATTTTGTGCAGGTCCAGTAGTACAGTACATTTGAAAGTAGTGTTACAACACTGTGATAGCATGTATACAGTTGTTTAAAAGTCTGTGGGCCATAAGATTTTGGATGTTTTTGAAAGAAGTCTCTTGTGCTAACCAAATTGGGTGACAGTCATGCATGTGTAGTGATCTCAACCCTGTTGCTCAGATGTAATTGATGAAACTTACAACTCACCTAGTGTTAACGCTCTCTGGTCTCCTCTACGAACCCAGAAAGGCTTTTCTTTCTCTCTGTTAATGGAACGCTAGAACCGATATGCAGATTGGAAGAACCTATGAATGTAACAAAGAACTTTATAGTATCCAAGGAACAATACAAACAAATCAAAAATGAAAAAGTGTTTAATGTCTCTGTACATTTAATAGTGAAGTGTTATAATCAATCGCTGTTGCTGCAAGATATTGTATACCGAGAAGTATGGTATTTCCTCTTGGTGTGCTGGACCTTTTTGACTTCCTTCCACAGAATGCTGAACGTCACTGATCCGCCTTGATCCTGTTAGAGCAATATAAGTGGAGGAGAAAGGAGATAGACAAGCACAAAGAGCTGGTGTCAAAGTTAAAGGCAAACAGACAGTACACTGCCGGTAGTGGCGTGCTGTAGAAGGGTTCTGGTCGCCGGAGTCTTTATGAAATGTAGATGATGCATCAGAAGGCCACAAGAGTTTCTTTGATAGTGGAACTGTGGCTGAAAAATACGTCAGTCATCGACTTAAGCTATGTGAGGAGAGAAGCACAAAGCATGCGCACACAGTCACACAGCCTGTCTTCTTCACCCCATGTGTCTGGAGACAGGCTGATAGAGCTCCCCAGTGTCATTTCCAATTGCTGTGATCTAAATTTATAAGAATTGATGGTGCCTTCCACCAAATGCTGTTATAGGGAACCTGGTTTGTTTATTTAATGAAGACCGTGTCATGGTGAATCTGCGTCCTTGCGTTTGAAACCGTGGCAGGTGTTGGTGGCAGATTTTCCAGAGACAGGGGCACTGAATTAACAAATTCAATTTACATAATACTTGCAAGAGAGGACTGGCCTCTTCCAGGCAAAGTGTTCCACCCGCCAGCGTTTGTGTGTGTGAGAGTATATGTGGATGTGTGACTATATCTTGCTGGGCCCAGATGTCCAGACCACAGTAGCCTGGACAAACATACTAAGATACTTACATATTGTTAATAATTAATAATTCTTAATTAATAATAATTCCTATAAAAAAAATTGGTGGTAGGTTGATACTTTTACAGAATTTATTGGAATTACATAATCTTTTTAGTAACCAAACTTTTTTCTTTCTGGAATATTGAAAAAAATACAGTTTGTAAAACAATTGATTTTGTTAGTACAGCCTGAACACATAGAATTGTTGTTTTGAGTTGGCATTCACTAATAAATTGTTGGTCCACTGCCAATGGTGAGAAATGCGTGGAGAGACATTTCCGCAGTAAGGGGAGGTAAAGATTTTTCTATAGGTCTGTATGTGTATGTGCAAATGCAAAATGTAATACAAATGTTCCATGGATTGCCTGTTGCATATTCAGAGTTCAATATTTGTGCAAACTCTGCACTCTTGCAAGCACGAAGCACGTGCGCACACACACACACACACACACACACACACACACACACACACACACACACACACACACACACACACACACACACACACCTCAGCTGCCATATTGGCTGCTCCAAAGCCCTACTGTGTACATTTCAAATGATTCAATCGGATGAATGAACATATGCTCACCCCTGAATCATAAGTTAAATTATGCATGGCGTAATTTGATTTAATCCAGTTTATCGAGTTTGAAATAGAGCAAAATGCAATATGAAACAGACTTTTAATTTATGACCTTTCCTTCAAAATTTGTTTGCACCGGTCAATTAGGATGCATCATCTGTTCAAGTCAGATCATTTTGGATTCAGCCAATGAGGCCTTCCAGAAGTCCTAATCACAGTAAGACCGTTTCATCACCAGCGCTTCCCCTGTTCATTTTATTTGATTATTCTGTGTGATAAAATGAATGCTCACAGCTCACCTAAGTCATAATCATACTATAAATTAAATGTTTTAAACACATAATAATACATTACCTTGTGTTTCAACTACAAAACACATTGTCAATCATTCTGAGTAGGCCTGCGAAGTTGGTGCATATCAGAGAGGTGTTGGCAGATTTTTACCCACAATGCTTTGCCACACCACTTATTCATCTGCCACATTGTGATGCACGTTTGTGATGTTTACTACTAAATATTGATGGACATCTGGTGTTCTATTCATCCCCAATCAAAAATGAGCCACTCGTTGAAAACGCTCCATCTTTCTCTCTCGTCCTTCTTCTATGTGAGGGCAAGTCAGTTGGCTTCACTCTAAATCAACACACTGGCTAAAACATACCCCTGCCCTCATTTTCCAAGAATAAGTGCCTTGAAGGCATGCTTTTTTGGCATGTCACTAGACACATATTAGCCGGACTACTGGGAGGGGAACGAATTTGTGTTCACCCAATATATATTTGTTAATTCAGTAGTGGGCAGAGAGTGCTGGGTAGTGAAGTTCTCCTGGAGAGGAACAATTGTAACCTTGTTTGGTCAATGGTCTGAAATAGCAAACACTCAGCACCTCACGTTTAGAGGAAAGAGTGTTGAAAAAGAGTGGGCACAAGAGTCCAACTGTTATAAAATAAAGGAGTCTGAAATCCAAGCACTGCTTTAATCAATTCAAATTTTTATACATTTTATATAATACATCATTAAATTTTAGTGCTTGAGGGTTTTCCATGAATCTTTTTGACTGACTCATTAAAAAGAATCGGTTCATAAGAATCATTTGTTCATGAATCAGGCTTCAAGGCTCACACACTGTGTTTGTTGTTGAGTGAAGGAAACACTAGCACACAATCTAGCAACATGATATCAACTGAAAAAGAGTCACTAGACATGAGAGTCCAACTGTTATGAACTATTTACATTTTAAACAATGCTTTCATTTTTAGATTTTTTTAAATACATTTCATATAACCTACCATTAATGTATGTTTATATGCCTTTATGTGTGTTTGTGTGTAGAGCAAGTACACATTAAATAATCAAACCTGACAGTTTGTCACATTTATAATGTCACAAAAGATTTTGATTTTAAATATTTCTAATAAATAAAACTGTTTCACTGTTTCCATATAAATATTTAGCAGCAAAACTGTTTTCAACACTGATAACATAAGAAATGTTTCTTGAGCGGCAAATCAGCATTTTATAATGTGCATGTGACAGCATGTGACACTGAAGACTGGAGTAATGACTGCTGGAAATTTAGTGTTGCCATCACAGGAATAAATTATATTTTAAATTATATTAAAAAAGAAATCAAGATAACACTGTATTATACAGTCCTTGTTACATACATGTACTTAGCATAGTAATAACAGCAAATTATGCATAATTACATGCAACTAACCCTCAACCAAATCCTAATTCTACCCTAACCCTATAGTACGTACATGTTACTTACTCAGTACTTAAACATATAATTACACTGTAACAATGGCACCTTAAAATAAAGTGTAACCGAAATCAGTTATTTTAAATTGTAATAATATTTCATAATATTAATGTTTTAACTATTTTTGATCAAATAAAATGGAGTCTCTCTCTCTCTCTCTCTCTCTCTATATATATATATATGTATGTATATGTGTGCGTGTGTGTGTGTGAGATATGTTTTTCCCCCCATATTATTCAGGGTTATGGTCAAACTGAAAACATATCTCTTTTAACCCTATAAGACATTGCCTATATGAACAGAAGGAACTGACAACTTGGTCAGGCTATTGATAAATAAAAACTGCTCATTGTCCTCTCTAAATTACACATGGCTGCCAGGAATCCATTGTCTTTTGTTGTGTGTTGTGTGTGTGTGTGTATGCGCGCATATATGTGTGAATGACACAGCCCCAGCTGTGGAGCAGGAAGAAACAGCTTTTTGCTGGGTGCAAATCAAAGTGACGGAGAGCACAATAACCCACAGGTTTGAAATGATGAGGCTCTTTAGATTAGGGGGAAAAAACAACAGTGTAACGGCGACCCTGCACATGGCTCTAATCGCTTCAAATGAAGTAATGAAGGAGACACCGGCGTTGCCAGATCTCCTCTCCTGTTCTGCAAGGTGCAGCGCTTGTTTGTGTGAATGTCTGGCAATTAAAAATAATTGGGAAGCAGGTTTGCCTCTAAATCTTCCAAGAGTGCCAGTTATGATCTAATGAAGCTTCATTAGCCATGCTGAAAGCTGAGAGCTCTGTATGACAACGGCAATTAGACAGGATCATAGGCAAAATCATTAAAAAATACCCTGGCTAAGATAGCTTTTCACTTAATGACCAATTCATTAGCTAATTGATTTCTTATTAGTTACAGGCAAAAAAGCCTGTTTGGGCTTCTGTACAGCTAATTAACAGCATTTTACACCATTAGTCAATTGCCTAATTTTCAGGAAAACAACTTTTGAAAGGAGCATGGCTGAAAGGCATTGGGCCATTTGCTTCGTTTTTTTCTTTTCCTCAGCATTGCTTGCTATTTTACGCCATGCATGCGATCATTATCTAATATTAAATGATAGCATTCGTGATCATGTGTCTACACTGTATCCAGTGGCTTGGTCCACAGAAATGATGTTTTAAAAATGAGAGCTCTTATATATATACAGGTATATATATATTCCTAGCCAATTTATTAAGACTATGAAAATGACTTGGGAACCATTGGCTCCTAAAAGGAAACCTTTAGAAGGCAAATCACTTTTTTTCCAGTCTCACAAATCTAATATATTAATGGTTCTAAAGCAGTGGTTCTGAACCAGGGGGCCGGGACTCACTAGGGGGCCTCAGAAAATCTCCAAATGGTCCATAGAATGACTTAAAATTAAGAAACCATATTTATTTATGTTTGCTTATGTTTATAAAAAAATATTAAAAACAAGCAGCTTTGTCATAATTACAGCAGAAATACTAGTAGAAATGTTATTACTTTATATGGGTTGGGAGTCTTCAACTCAAAAAGGCTGATAACTACTATTCTAGAGCGTTTTTTTTTTAAATCATTACAGAGAATCAGTTCTTAAGAATCATATGTCATAAGAAAATTGTTTTTTTTTTCTGCTTACCACAGATGTCAGCTTTTGTTATGAGCACATGTAAAATGATTCACCGTATATGGCAGCTTGAATGTACACTGACAGGTGGTCTGATTGAAGGGCAGTAGTTTCCTCTGTCACCTAACAAGGTTGTCCAGTTCACATCTCTGTGGTGTGGAGAAGTAAAGTGAAGAAAGAGAAGTCATTGGTCTCTAACAGGGGTGGCTAGGCTGCTGGAACAAAAGAAGATATGTTGGAGATGAGAGGCAGTGACCTTCAAAACCTGGGTCCTCTCCAACAGACACTGCCCTAAGGTACTGGTAAGGTAAGATTGTTGCTACTTGCAATGGGCTCCACACATGTGTGCGCGCACAAAAATACATTTAGGATTGAATTATATATAAGTTCAATATTCAAAATTCAATATGTCCGAAAAGCACCTAATGCAATGCAGGATTAGTTCTAATATATATTATGTACTAGAAAAACCCCCTATATATATTACATGGGAAATTAAATGTATTTTTAAAAGTATCTTTGTATACATATTTTCCATTAAAAAACAGTAAAAAAAAACAAACAAACATTGTGAGCACATCTGTCAAGTTCTAAAAAGGATAATAATAATAATAATGATGATGTTATGTTCCGAAAATAAACAAATTAAAAAATAATAACAATAAAAAACTATTTGTTCTGGATATTCAAACTGTTGTCAGCGATTATGTTTTGTATTATTTTATATACTTGGTGGAAGAAAATAACAACAGTGAATTTAGACTTTCTTGATGAGCTTTAATATGAATTCCAAGGACTTGCATTGCAGTGCACAAATGAATGCCTTTTTATGGTGGTTTTTTAGTGCTTGACTTTTTTTCCATATCCTAAACATTTGTTAACAATATGTATTCTTTACCTTCATGAGCTCATTGTTTCTGCCCCTAAATTAATATACTGTTAAATGAATACACTGTTAGTTAATTGCATGATATATATGTACATTTCTGAAATACATAACTAGGACAATGTCACCTCTGATAACAGATCACTCTAAATTGTAATGTAGACACATGCATTTTCTGTAAAGCTGCTTTGAAACAATATGTATTGTGAAAAGCGTTATTCAAATAAATGTGAATTGAATTGACAGACGTGGTCACTATGATCTGCTTTACGGAATAGAGCTGCATAAAGCTCCCTAAAAATCTCTCCTTTTGTGTTCCCTGATAGAAATAACAACATATGGGTTTGGACTTTGGACTGACATGAGGATGAGCAAATAATTACTGAATTCTCATTTTTTGGGCGACCTATTCCTTGAATTTCTTTCATGTCTGTTCTACCTGTCTGTTTGCCAATGTTTCAGTTAGGTCTGTTTTCCTAAAGGGTCAGCGTTTGTGAGGTGGAAAGCTCCTGATCCTTGTCCAGTGCCGGTTCTGTTAGTGGTTGAATAGCTTGGCCCAGGGGGACGGGCCGGGGGGTTTTGGGGGGGGACACACACAGTGTGACAGATGGGGGCGACTGGTAACTCTGCTGAGGGACTTGTCTACAGATGGTGTACCTTACTCAGTCCCTCCCCCCTTCCATCACAACCCTCAGGCTGCAAGCAAAAAGAGAGAGAGAGAGAGAGAGAAGCCCGAAGAGCTGCTCGCCTCACCTTGGCAGTGCAGGCCATTTCCAGCGCCTCTTCATCAGCCACGCCATTCTGCAGCCCATCCCTAATTAATCTTAATGAGCCTGCAGATCAGTGACTTCTCCTTCTTAAGATGAGTGCATAAATCACCCCCAACAAATGGACGCAGTCCACGTCTTTAGCTAAAGCCGGATGAAATTAAAAAATGCTGCTGTTTTGAAACGGCTTTTAATTGCATGATTGATCAAGTGCAGGATGCGGCATAAAAGCTTGTCTGTATTCATGCTAAATGAGTCGGCTATGTCCGAATGACACAAGAGACCCGGAGACTGAAAAAATGATGCGGATGGCATACATTTAACCGCTCATTTACTGTAAGCGAAATCCTGTCGGTCTACTTTCAGGGGGATGGTTGAGCGAGATGAAAATGATACATGTCCGCATTAAGCAAATTAATGTGTGCTATCAGCAACTGCGAGCCTGCTAGGTCTTCGGCTTTGACCACAAGATACAACCACCCCTCGCTCCCCTCATAGATTATTTGCTCAACACATGCGATGAGCCGAGCTTCTAAACTAGACTGCAGGCGGAATGACCTCATAAACAAGAACAAATGTGTGATTTTCTTTGTCTGCCAGAAGTAGCTCTGAAACGAGTTGATAGACTCCACACAGAACAGCCTAATTAAGACTGTTTGCAGAGGGAATATGTATCTTGGGAGTATGTCTTGATTTTTTTAGCCATGTTTCATTTAAAATAGTACATATAGGTTGAGCACAGAATCTCCAGGAGCACTTTTAGAGAATCTAGTGATGTAGCCATTCAGCACAGAGGTTGACAACATTTCTTGAACCAGGGACCCACAACTTAACTCCTAACCAATTAAACTAAACTCTCAACCAAATCCACCACCATTAGTCACGCACTGGCTCATGTTTCAAATCTGTTTGACTTTCTGTATTCTGTGGAACAAAAAAGAAGATAATGTTTTCATGTTTCAGAATTTTCATTTTTGGACGAACTATCCCTTTAACAAGCATTACATAATGCAAAAATAGTGTTTACCTATAGTTTTACAATTAACTATACTACCGTTACATCATTTGCCATGTCTTGGATTCATCAGGTTACTGTACACAAAGAGATTTAAATTTGTTTAAATGATGATTTTACCTCAAGAGAATCAAACGAATCAACACAAGAGTAAATAAGAGGCCGTTTCTTAGACAAACTGTGGACCACAACCCTTATTTTTTTTAACATCTTATTATTTTGCATTAGAGCATATAGTAATCAAGTACAGAGTTAAAGACAGCTGGTTTTGAAGTTAGTAATGGTTGGGTGCTAGTCTAGCCATTATAACCATGATATTTACCAGTAGAAAGAGAAGTGACATGTGTCCAGTGTCCCATACCTGGAACTTGGTTGGTAAAGTTTCTTTACCAGGACAGTCTTCCTGATGCAGCAGAAACTGCTTTCATCCCCCATCAGAATGATCATACCAACATCTTCAGACTTCCACAAACAGCTGAGCTTTCTCAGATGACAGTCAGCATGGTGCTTATCTGTGAATGGGAGGATGAAATGCCACATTGTGCATCTTTCATAAATTCTTTTTCATAGTATTGATTTGAGCTTATTGTGCTGAGGCATTTTATTTCCCATGGGTCCCAAGCTATTAACTCTGATATGATCAGGAAAGATCCTCTTACTCAAATTCCCCTGTCACATCTCGGCTGGCAAGCTACATGCACGCTTGACCTCCGACAGATACAACATGGTCCTTGCCATGTAGATCGTGGTTTAATATACACGACTCATTACAGTCACTTGAAGATCTACTTGGTGATGTGGAAATATTTCTTCAAATCAGATTATTAGAATGCAAATAGACCCTTTTCTGCAAACTACTAAATTGAAGCTTAGTCAATCACTGTTATGAAAAAGTGACTATAACTTAAGAGTGAAGCTGGTGTTTGTATCATTCAGAATAAATCAATATCATCAGAGATAACAGATACTCACATTACTTGCTGAGACTAAGACTGACATTGAATTACTTGCAAGACTGACTGACTGACTGTATTTTCTCAGTATAACATCAATAAAATATTGTAAACAGCCTTATATTCTTTTAAGAATTTAAGGACATTGCTCCATGTCCCAATAGATGCATATAGAATATAGAGTCTTCAGTCTCTCAAGTAGACTGTGCTCGCAAGTGCTAAATGGCTAGTCCAAAATGCTGCTGCCTGATCTGCACTGTAAAAAAAAACTGTAAATTTACAGGAAACGGTCTGTATTTTTTAACAGAATTTTGTCGTTTTGTCATTATACAGTGAATACCTGTTATTTTACAGATATTTGTTGTAATTTAAAGGTCCACTATTAAATTTACAGGTAATTGCTTTTATTTTGGTTTTACATTAATTTTACGTTTTTAAAAGGAAATTCTCTGTAATTTTATAGGGTTATGTGTAATTTTACATAAAAAATTAAGTAATATTTTACAGATTATTTCTGTGGAATTAGAAAACAAAGAAAATAAGGTATAACTGCAGAAATCAGCAGTCACTAAACATGTTTTCCTTAAAGATTATTAAGCATGTGGGGGTTAAAGTGAGTTTTAAGATTTGTACACACATTAGGCAAGCCTATTTAATTATTTATAGTCTTTTAATTTTGTCTTGCAAATAGATGTTCATTTTGATCATCATTTGTAGGCTATTTGCCCGAAAATTTCATTTAGGCCTATATTTTATGTCTTTTATGAATCGTTTTTCCAAATCTGCGTGGCTTTGTGTGCGTTTGTATGTATGTGTGTGTGTGTGTGTGTGTGTGCCCGCGCGCGCGCGCAGATTCAAATTATCCGCCATTACGTTTCGTTGCTGCTAGTCCCGCCCACAACAGTTAGCTACAGATCTGTCTCTGTCGTCGATCTGTGTCAAGGGCAAGCGGGAGATTTGAAGTTTCAGTCTACGCTCGTGAAGTAGTCGTGGATTGTGATCACAGTGGTTCAAAGCTATAATCGTATTCGACAGAAGCAACCAGCCGTGAGCAGGAGCGCTGAACACATATTAGTTGTTTGTAGTCTGTCAGTCAGTCCAGAAATAATGCGCCCTTTTTCAGTGAGCCTGGTTCGTCGTCACAGCGGACCTCATCCCGACCGATCAACGGCTGAGGTAAGAGTCTCATACTACATGTGTGTACGATATTTTATATTACATTTGTGTTAAGTGGTTAGACAGTTTCCATGCTAACGTTAGCATTCTTAAATGATGTTCAGTTATAACTGGGTCAGGGCAAAACACTGAAAATGCAGCATGCGTTTTTAATTATCGATCTGTGTTAAGAAAGATCAGTTGAACCCAACCCACATCTCTACTTATTAACTTAAAGACCTAAAACAATCTTTAGTAGACTTGTTATTCATATTAAAGTCCATAATTGTGTATAAAATCTTCGTTATGATAGTCAGTAACATTAAATCAATAAATGGCGGGATATTTTGAAACACTGTCTGGAAGCTGAAAACTTTTCTCTTAAAAAAATACTTTATTTTATTATAATAAAATTGTAGTAAACACGTTTTTAGCTGATTTTTTACCATTGTAATAGCCACAGTTTTACTAAAAATAGGCCTACCGTGTTTCTTTTGTTTATTTCGTAATAGTTAACATGACTAACTTTATTAAGACCGTTAAGAAATCAAAATACTGTAACTTAAGGTACTTGTTGATGATACAGGAAAGCCTAGAACAGGAATACTAGAATATGAATACAACATGATGAACCCCTAGGACCTAGGTGTGCAGCTAGGTCACAGTAAATCATATTCATTTAACTTTACTTTCTATAAATGTAACTTAGCTAAAATCACATGGCAGCTCAAAATATTACTGTTAGCCTTTCCAGCTCAGCTTCAAGATCATAGTCATTTGAGTTTTTGCATTGTCCCAATGGAACATATTCTGACATGTGTAAATCTAATACTGAGTTTTAAAATAACTTGTGTGTGTGTGTGTGTGTGTGTGTGTGTGTGTGTGTGTGTGTGTGTGTGTGTGATTTCAGGTCACGTGGAAAGCAGATGATCATGGCAAACAAGGTATGGGAAGAATTCATTAAAACATAAAAATCATAACGGTTCTGATTCCATATGTTCATAACAGTCTTCTGATTCCATATGATTGCACTAAAAGTATGCACAAGGTTTGGATTTGCTACAGCAAGATTACGATTGTGTTAGATTCCACCCATCTTTCTTTATTTTTTTATTATTTTTTTAACTACCCACTAAGCAAAATTATGTCCGAAAGACTTCTTTTCAATGTCTTTGTTACAAAAATCAGACGTTGAAATGCCGTCCACTGAGGAGCCAGAATGAAAGTTATGACGTCTTTTTTTGACGTGTTCTGCACGTCCGATATAGACGTTCATCGAACCTTCGTACAAGGTTAAAACTAGTTCAGATGTGGCCATTGTGGACATATTTCAACATCATTTATGGTCTCATTTAGACATAATTACTTTGACTATTGCTGTCAGATGATCTTAGTGAGAATTAACAGAGGTTTAGATGTTGATATTAGTTTAATTTAAAGTGTCACCATTGTGGCGATCCGTGTTTGCTTTAGTTGGGCTCTTGGTCCCCGTTCCTTTTATTTGAGCTTTTCTTTGGCTGCTGTAACAGTGTGTTTGTGTAACACAATTGTTGTGGCAGGGAAAGCCTAGAAAAAGTATGAGGTGTTATCAGTTCAATGTTGATGATGACATAATTATCACAAAATGAGCCTTTAATATTGTGTTTAAAGTTTTGTGTTTATATTTGCCGTTAATAACCACCAACCTTTTGGAACTGCATTATTGGTGAAGGTGTATTTATTTGAAGGTGTGTAAAAAGCATGTGCACATTATGTTTTGAGCAAGAGTATCATACAGTCACACACAGACATCAAGATTTTGGATATGAATCACAACAACGGTGACAACCAAAAAAAGCTTGGGAATTAAGGATGAGTTTTGTACTATGAAAGCTACCCATCATGCATTGCAGCATGAAGCTTTTTTTTTAATTGTCACCATTGTTGGAAATCATATCCAAAATCTTGATGTCTGTGTGTGACTGTATGATACTCTTGCTCAAAACATCATGTGCACATGCTTTTTACACACCTTCAAATAAATACACCTTCACCAATAATGCAGTTCCACAAGGTTGTTGGTTATTAATGGCAAATATAAACACAAAACTTTAAACACAATATTAAAGGCCCATTTTTGTGATAATTATGTCATCATCAACATTGAACTGATAACACCTCAAACTTTTTCTAGGCTTTCTCTGCCACAACAATTGTGTTACACAAACACACTGTTACAGCAGCCAAAGAAAAGTTAAAGTAAAAGGAACGGGGACCAAGAGCCCAACTAAAGCAAACACGGATCGCCACAATGGTGACACTTCAAATTAAACGAATATCAACATCTAAACCTCTGTTAATTCTCACTAAGATCATCTGACAGCAATAGTCAAAGTAATTATGTCTAAATGAGACCATAAATGATGTTGAAATATGTCCACAATGGCCACATTTTAACTAGTTTTAACCTTGTACGAAGGTTCGATGAACGTCTATATCGGACGTGCAGAACACGTCAAAAAAAGACTTCATAACTTTCATTCTGGCTCCTCAGTGGACGGCATTTCAACCTTTGATTTTTGTAACAAAGACATTGAAAAGACGTCTTTCGGACATCATTTTGCTTAGTGGGGCTCTGTCATTTAGAAACATGACTTTTCCTATCACTACTATCTTAATGACACATATCTTTTAATCCAGCTAGATGATCTGACGGTTGCTGCTCGCATCTCAGCCTACCTGATGGAAAATTCTTGCTGGATGAATGACCTTCACCTTTAAATCAGCCTTGCCAAGACAGAACTGCTTATGGTTCAGCTTTCAGCCAAAACATACTTGCTGTGATCCTGCTGATTTGCCTTATCATTAGGAGGATCAGGCCCTTCCTATCGGAGCTACACAACTCTCTTGTTCTATCCAGACTGGGCTATTGTAATGCCCTCCTGGCAGCTCTTCCAGTGTCAGTCAAACCTCTGCAACTGATCCAGATGCTGCAGCAAGAGTTGTCTTTAAAGGTAGCCCTATGCCTAAACTCACTACTTCAGATCTGTGTGTCTCCAGAAGCATGTGCTCTGCAAGTGAACGGCGCCTTGTGGTGCCATCATCCCAAAGAGACACAAAACCACTTTCACTGACATTTACCTGGACTGTTTCCTGGTGGTGGAATGACCGGCGCAACGCAACACATTTTCAAGAAACTGCTAAAGATCCATCTTTTTCATAAACACTTCACCCAATAATACTTAATCTTTGTTACAAAAAAAAAAAAAAACCACCTTTCTATGTGTACTGTACTAGACTAACTGGGACTTGTCACTGCACTTGTTGCTTTTTATTATCTTTAATTATTATCTTAATTGGTTAGTCACTTTGGATAAAATGTAATTGTAAATGTTAAAATAAGTTATACTGTAAAGGTATACGGTAATTGCTTTTTATTGTGGATATTTTTACATGTTCTAAATTATATACTAAGCTTCTATTTCCTATCAATCACTTATCTTGATGTTTAGTGTTTGTTCAATTACTAATACTTTAAATATGCAGGTAATTTGTACTCATACATTTAGTTAATTTAAAAGAAATTGACTGTACATTTGCTATTATTAAGAACGTAATTAGAGATGTTGTGAAATTGGATCTGTACAAATAAAAAATAAAACTGTAAATTTACAAACATTTGTATTTGAATTTATGTACTTGTGTGCATTTTTTATACATAATTTCATTGTTATTTTACACATAAAAACTATATTAAAAGAAAATTACTGTAGATAGACAGCATTATTATATAAAATAATTTTATAAAACCTTAAATTTACAGTATTTAATTGTTTTAAAGGTGTATATGACTTTTTAAAACATTAAAAATCCCAGTAATTACATAAGATTTAATGTAATATTAAAGATATAATCTGTTATTTAATTATGGAAAATTACTGTATTTTAACGTGATTGTTTTTTGCCGTTATTTTACGGTAATTTTCTGGCGCCCCAGCTGCCGGAATAATACCGTTTTTTTACAGGTTTTTTTTTTACAGTGTGGATTGAAATCTCCAGAAATTCTCACATGTTCCAGCTCTGCTCAGTCTCCCCAGAAGCTTCAGGGGTGATGTTAGAATCAAATCTAAAACATCGACTTTTTGGCTCAATTGTTTGGCTCTGTTATCAGCAAACCACGATAAAAACGTACACCTCAACCTGGCTGCTACAATCAGCTGTATCCAGAATAAAAAGCCAGGAAGAGCTTGTTCGGGGTGGGATTGGAGAGGTGGAGGGCTCGGGGCGGTAGGTTTGTCAGAGTACTCTGTGGATTATTATGTTTCAAGGATAAAGTCAATTTAATACCATCAGCCTATGGGAAGAAAGCAGCAGAGGGAAAAGGAAGAGAAAAATGTGGTCTCATGCTTCAGGGTTTCAACACTCAGGACCTTTGGCTTTAAGCCATAATTTTGTTGATAATCAATTTCTGTACACGTTTCGCTTCAGCGGTTTCAAACACACACACACACACACACACACAATGTACTAGACTGAAATAACTGCTGAGAAATTAAAGTCAGGAACTACACGTCACAGATATTGATTTTAAATACAAATTCTGCAGAAAGAGTACAAAGAGATAAATGATTATGCGTGTAACAGAATTAACTGCACATTTTTTCTAAGGTTAAATGCAAACTACAGCAAGTGTAACAAGAGACAGAAGGAAGCCTGTTAGGGTTAACTACGCCTCATTATCTTCCCTACATGCCTGTGCATAACACTCAAAACTGTCTGCCACTGGGGGTCGGCCATTGCACTTAATTGGGGGTTTAAACCCTGAAGTAATCAGCACGGCTCAAAACAACACCAAATAGCCACCATTTTAAATATGAATTTAGAACGCATTGGTCTCGTGAACATAAGGGATTAATCTGAGTGAATGAGCAAGTTCAAACGCTGTTATGGCATTTGTCAGAGTAAGCCTGGACTTCCCGCAGAAAGGTCTTGGGTCTCCTTTCCCCTCCACTTTATTAACAAGCTCCCTAACCCTCGTAAGAATGAGTGCTGCTTGAAGAATCACGGCACACATATAGCTCAGCTGAAACCGGGGACTGATTCACTGGCTGAATGATTAAATGGCCTGTTGCCAATAGACACAAATTTTACATCACAGTTCCCTGCTTTACTTTTAAGGGGCCACATGGTCCGGGCCTCTCTCAAATGGCATTAAACTTAATAAAGCTGTTTATTTGCTAATAATGTGCCAAAAGATAATCAAAGGTAGGAGAGGAGGATGAACTTTAACATTACACAATTACAAGTAGTAAGGCATAATTACATTTACGTTTTGCATAACTGGAAGCAGGATCCTGCCTGCTGTCTCTGCAGTCTGATTAAGGGAATGCAAATAATTCAGAGCAATTATTTCTTAAAGTGCCAGTAGCCTATAGCCACCTGCCTGACTTGATATAAACTGAATCTGACAAAATAAAAATATAGGTACTGTTGTAGGATGCAAACTGACAAAGTATTATTATGTGTTGAAGCATATACATACATGTATATATACATTTTTTACTTGTGCATATATATATATATAAGTATTATTTACATTATATATATATATAGCCTATATTTTTTTTTCCAAAGAGGCCATGGTGTGAGTTTTGACAATGATGTCATAAATTTTCACGCACATCGCCCGTGGCTTCAGCTGTAAAATTGTTATCGACATTTCACTTGACGATTTATTTATTTCTTTACAACCCAGATATAGACTGTAATCCATCAACCTGTCCGACCCTAATTCGGTCACTTCCAGTGAAACCTTTTAGAGCTTAATTGTGATTTAATTGTGTCTGCTCACCCCTTACAGTCATAACAGAAAATATGTGAACAAGATACGAAATTATGAAATATGCCGATTAATAAGAAATAATAAACATATCGTTTATTAAGCCAAAAAAAAAAAAAAGGTAAAAAGAGGTTATACATAGCGAATAAGACTTGATAAAATAATGAGTGACTGAATTTATTCGTTAGCTCTGTGCTGCGATTTTCAGTAGCATAACCTTTTATTTGTTAACGCTGTTTATGTTTAATGATGGTAAATGCATTCTTACTTGGCCAATAAACTTCATCCAAACACAAGCGGCACCAAATTCACAAGGTCTCATAAATGTTCCGAACGAATAGAGAGAGAGAGAGAGAGAGAGAGAGAGAGAGAGAGAGAGAGAGAGAGAGAGAGAGAGAGAGAGAGAGAGAGAGAGAGAGAGAGAGAGAGAGAGAGAGAGAGAGAGAGAGAGAGAGAGAGAAGAGAGAGAGGGGAAATATAATTCCTGCGCCTTTAAGAACTGTCTGCTACTAAACTTCAGTGACACTAGTGAGGCAGAAGAACACCCAGACTTGTCGATTTACCCACGTATAGCCTAGCATACAGTAGCCTAGGCTAATATCGATTCCCTGGAGGCTGTTGTGGAAGGTGAACCGCACCGCACCGCTCGTGTATTGTAGCCTATACTGACAAATTTTAAAGCATCTGCACCAGTCACTTTGAAGTTCTACAATCCGTTAAAGTGAGCTAGGTTTTTAAAAAGGCCTGCTAGAAGGTATCACAGCACAAACGCTGAAAATATTAAGGCCTACCCGTCTGCTCTAAGCTATAATAAAAACAACTGAGAAAGGAGTAATCCAACTTCATAAGCAGCGGTGTTTCAGCTTACTCTTGGAATCTCCCGGAATCAAAGGTGCACCTGACACACTTTATCCTTCCCTTGACGTGACCCTATAAATGAATTTCCATCCATCATCACTGCTTAAATATAGCCAATATTGCCCAGTTCAAAAAAATACCTTAAAAAAAGAGTGAATAGAGTTTAAATGATGAGAATATGAATTCTCTTTTTATTTTATTTTTTTGCATAGATAAAAAAAAAAAAAAAAAAAAAACATTCTCGTTTGGAAGAAAAATGATTTCTTTAAATGGATTCAAAAATTAGAGAATATGAATCACAAGGTCATATGTTAGAAAAATATTCAAATATGGGACTGCAGTCTTGAATGAGGATGGATTTAATAAATAAATCGCTATAAAACACGTCATCTGTGAGGTTTACATGAGCAATTTCACACCACGGTGCTCAATATTCACAGGGGATCATAACATCCTTTTGATTCTGCCCTTTTTATTCTCGCCCTGCACTGATCCGTGCATGCGATAATATCATAGCACCATATCCGAGCGACTTATGCATTTTTAAAATAACCACACTAGAAATAAATGCCCATGATTATGTCTGATGCATTTATATTTTTTAAGAATAATAAAAAAAAACCATACACAAAAAAATATTTAAATTCTTAAATATTTTGAGAGCATTTTTAGTACCCACATTTTTATTAAAGAGTAACTAACGCCTTGCATATATTTACATACAATATATTATTATTATCAGTGGTACAGTAAAAGGACTATTCGTGCAATTAAACTGAACAATTATTGCAAATGCGCCTGCACTTTGTGCTATACAATCACACCAAATGATGTCTTATCTTTGCTCATGGATGTTAAAAATGTATACTATATAAAGTAGATAGGCCTATTTGGACAACAATGTTTTTAAAATGTTTAATAAAAATACTTTTTCTAATAAAATAAAAGCACAGCCCTATGGGACACAACTGGAATATCCACTGTATGAAAGCGGCCAGTTTACGACATCACCTTATCAAGATACCACAACCTTAAAATGTTATGATAAATTAGCCTATATTAAATGTATGCAATCTAAATATTCTATATATGTTCAATAATATAAAATATAAATAAATGTAATAAATTATACTTGTATTTTACTTGACTTGTGTTTACGATGAATAGCCTAGCTGACAAACTAAACAAAACAAAACAAAACATTGAAAATAATGACTGGCGATGAAAATATCGAAAAGTTGTCCACAAACGGGACGCTCAGGTCTGTTTTCGCTAGAATTGTTTATTTTTCTTCGATCGGCAAATTCTCTATAGCCTCTGTCCATGGTAACGTCAATAAACCAAAATGAACTGATAATGTCATGCTGCAATATTCATATCCTCTAATTGCGTCAGTGAAATTATCACAGAATTAATTAAACACGGTTCCCATTTCCAATTGACCACACGGCACTGTAGGAATCCTAATTAATTATAATTAAATTAAGGGGACTCCATCCAGTGCAGAATTGATTTGAGGAAAAGCCGCTGAAAGTTGAATTCAGAAGCGCCTGTAATGACTCCAGACATGATGGCGATGGGGGCCGGGCTGAGGTGGCCGTGTATAAATAGTGTGATCTGAAAAACACAGACATAACAGCAGGAGTGATCTAAACCTTCTACACGCAAACATTTCGCCGAAATCACTGCTGAGCAGACACAAAGATTCGTGTTAGATTCATTTTAAAGTGGATTTCCGTAATCAGCCATGGAAGAACTCACGGCGTTCGTGTCGAAATCCTTCGATCAGAAAAGCAAGGAGACCAGCAAAGAGAGCATCACGTACAGGGAAGTTTTGGAGAGTGGTTTAGCCCGAGCCAGAGAGCTGGGGAACTCGGAGACCAACCTTCAGGAGATTACAGAAACCAACAACAACCATTGTCCGGTACACCTTTACAAGGAGCACGTAGACCTGGAAAAGGAGAAATTGAAGGAGTTTAACGTGACACGGGCTACTGACGGTGAGTTTCACCATATACGCAAAGTGTAATAATGTGTTTCGCTGGAGACGCGTTTAGGTTTTACGCGCGAATACGTTTGGCGTTGTTGTTGAAATATCGATACAATCTGAATAACAGTATGTTGAGGTCATTTTCATTATCTTGAAGAAAGATTTCGATTGTGTCAAGAGGCTAACTAGCATGCGAGTGGAGAATTTCAAGCTGTATTCAGCTGATGCAACGGTTCGTTGATGTGTGTGCCGTGTAGACGACTGTTTTCTTTTGTAAAATACACGATAGGCAATTTTAAGAAAGAGAAGCACAATAAATGTGTAAAAATAGTCGTCTGTCCTCACATTTGAGTAATTACAGTCAAAACAATAGGCCCCTGTGTTGTCAAATTTGAAAGAATGATCTATCAATGTATTCCTTAGCGTTCTTAGAATTGCCAGAAAATGACTAAAGACACGTATTTACTCTTTACGTACAAAACACTTAAAGTAAAAAAGTAAAAGTAAAAAAGAATATAATTTAACAGAACCATGTGGGCGATAATATTTTGAAAGAGAAATTTCATTTAAAACATGTGAAGAAAGACGTTTAACGACAAACTTGGCAGGCCCATGACAGTTTGTTTTTGGAATACAGATATATTAATAATAATATTAATATTAATAATAATGGTTAAATTTAAATGCTATTAATACATTAAAAACAAAACAACAAATATCATACCTTTAAAAGAGTTAGAGAAAACTAATTATTGCAGTATAGCTATAGCTACTGTAATAATTTAGCATTAAAGTATGCATCATCTTATAAGATAAAGTTTTGCAAGTTTTGATTTAGGCTACAAAGCTTGCAAATAACACACTTTATTGTAATACAGCTCTGGAATGAGGATACAGCTCCATATTTCTTTTTTTTTTAAGTGCAAAGCATTGGCTCTTTGTAAACTTCTAATGTCTCCTATCTTAATGTAATTTTAGAATTGCATAATGATCTAATTTATTTATCTATGTCCCTTAAATATAAGAATCTGCCACTTACAAGCTATGCATAGCAAAATATCGAGAACATTAGTTTTATTTGCAAGTCTATTTTATTTGTATATAGGCTATAAAGCGATTTTCCAAAATGTATGTTGTTTCAAAGCAGCAGTAAGTCATTGTTCATCTCGGATTTTATATAACAAAATTGTTTTAATTTTTAAGCTTAAGTGTAGACACATCATATTAATTAGATTTAGGGTATTTTGTCAGCCGATTCTGAGAATTCTCACCATTTGCAAGTAAAAAAATAAAAAAAACTCATGTAGTAATAAACGCTTTAAAGAAAAGCTTTGTTGATGTGTTCATGTTGTATTTTCACAGGAATTTACGACTGCAAAGACAAGAAGGAGGATGTGAAATCAGAGGACGAGGACGCACAGAGTAAACTGAAGCAGAGACGGAGCAGGACAAATTTTACCTTAGAGCAGCTGAATGAACTGGAGCGCTTATTTGATGAGACGCATTACCCGGACGCCTTCATGCGGGAGGAGTTGAGTCAGAGGCTGGGGCTGTCCGAGGCCCGCGTGCAGGTAAGCTTATTCACTTCACGGATTATTAGTATTTTTTATCTTTTTTTTTTTCTTTTTTTTTTGAAGTTAAAAAATTGAACAAAACTATTTTAGAACAGATAAAACAAGCACATATCAAATATGACTACATTAAAATATGAATAATTGAAAACTACCAGAGAGCGTGTAGATTAATTTTTAAACGAATGCATCTTTTAGTGGAAATGCAAATAACCTGAATGTCAATTGGGGGTTCTGTGTCACTCATTTTTCATCGTTTTGCGTACATGGTCTTGAAATAGTTTAAACTAACCTTAATCAGCGTGGCATAATGGAGAAAAATAATGTCCACGGAGGTTAGGCCTATTCATAATCTGTTTATTGCTTTTATATATTATATTAGCAAGTAGCCTAATATAAATCTCTTATAATAGCGCTTATGTGTTGTTTATGTTCATATGCCCAGAGGAGTTTATGACGCTGATAACTTAATGCCTGTAAACTAAAGGGTTTTTGTTATCAGCTTATAAAGTCAGAAATAATAGGCAATCTATTTTAAACACTTCTTAGGAATACGTGTTTTGTTATAGAGGAGTGAACTGGCAATTGATATATAATAAAATAAATAGTAGCCTAAGTGTGGTCGCTAGCTAGGCCTTTATTTCTCCTGCACATTTGCATAAGTAGGCTATTAAATTTGTATATAACACCATGCGTCTGAGATGTTTAACATTTGGAAACAGTTGTTGTTGTATTCACTCACGCACAAAGCATTTCTGTTATCTTTCGATTTATGCGGGTTCGGTTTCAGTGGTGGGTGTGGATATGAAATAGCCTTTTAGTTCCTGCAGCAGCAGCTATATTCAAAGGAAAACTTGCTTATGTGCTGCAGAAAGATCTAACCACATCATTAAAATTAATGAAGAGATTGAACCGCTGCTGCAGGGGATACCTTCTTATGTCACTCACCTCATTTTCTCCAACCTTATCTTTGTAATATCTGCCATTGGCTTGATATACGGTTCCTATAAAAATGTATTAGGAATAATTCAATTCGGTCTTAACTCCTACAGTGACATACCTCGTGTTACAAAATGTAATGGGAAAATAAGTAACGTTGTTTGCCAGTGTGACAGCTTGCAAGTACGACATGTTTTAATGTTTCAGAAGCGGAGGCGAAATCAGATTAAAAGAGGAGACCAAAGAATAGGTCAGAGCTGTGATTCAAACCCAAAATTCATACTGCGTTAAAACGCCTCTCTATGAAATTTTATGACTCATATCACATTTTAAATTTCGCTGAAAAGTCTTGAGGTAAACGCTATGGACGTGAAGTAGCTTAGTTGATATGAACCTGCTCTGCTGCTACTACTACAGGCCTACTAGCCTACTGTCCTATACAAGCCCCACGCCGACCAGCTGTCAAGAATCTAATTGAAAGTTATGAGACCTCAGTGAGGAGAAGGCAGTAATTCAATTACGACTAATATCTTTCGGTTTTTGGTGCAGGGCTAAATTAAATGTCATTATTCACTGTCTCTAATAAAAATCAAACGGAAATCAGATTAGGGTATTTGTGAACCGCATCATTGAGTGGTCCTTAATGAAGAAATAACTGTCGAAACCAGTGTAGCTCACTTTCCCTATAGCATAGTGCTGGATAATTACAATCGATCAAAGATTGAAATATGATGCATTCATTGTGGCGCACTGCAAGTCACACATTGACTAATAATAATAAATAAAAAAATAAATAATAACATGTCATAATGACAAACCGGATTGTCTTTCAAAGAACAGCGTTTGATTTTCAATTTTAATGAGCGAGTCTGAGCGTTTAATAGCCTGCATGATTTAACTGAATTGACCAGAACGAGTAATGATGAAGAACAGTAGGCTAAATTCACATTCTTCAGAATTATTATTTCCCAACTTTTCAAGCACATATATGAAGCAGCAAACGACATTTTATAAAAAAGAATAGCCTATATTTCACCGATGTAAAATTGTCGGTTTGCCAATATGCTTTGACAAAGGCTTGTAGGCCTATCGTCACTTTATTTACCAAAAAAAGGGAAGGAAAAAACCCTACAATGTAGGCTTATTAAACGTAGTCAAATAATATGCTACATAAAGAATTAAATTGTCTAGAAGATTTAAAAAAAATGCAATATTAACCATGATGAAGAGTTGTGGAACAATGGATAACAAAACACGTTTTCCAATTAAAGTGTTTACTAAAGTAATATAGCCTAGCCTAAAAAATAATAAATTAAGGCAACATAAATCGGCATTGTTTTTCTGTAATGCAGGTTGCAGGGGCAAACTGTATAGTGTAGCCTATAACAAATGTGCAAAAAATAAAAAATAAAAAATAAAAAAATAATTTAATTTAATGTAGCCTAAAAGTCGTGAATGGTGATGAACACGATAAAGCATAACCGTATTTTATTCCTTTTTTAGGTATGGTTTCAGAACAGAAGAGCGAAATGCCGAAAACAGGAAAATCAAATGCACAAAGGTAAAATGCTTAAATAATCATTTAATAAATAACCTAATTATTACATTTTTGTGCAAACATAAGGCTATATTTGATCATTTTAAGCATTTTTTTTTTATTTAATTTACGGGACTTGACCCAAGTCGGAGTAGCCTCCAGCCTCTGAGCACGTGCAAACCTCATTGCGCCGCAGCTCTGACAACACGCCATTTTTTTTAACTCATTACATTTTAAACTTAATTTAAATGGTGAAATAATTGACATTAAAAAAGTCATCATGACTAGCTTTGCTAATTTATCATTCTTTTCTATTCAGGTGTTATTTTGGGCACCGCGAGTCACCTGGACGCGTGCAGGGTAGCTCCTTACGTCAATATGGGCGCACTCCGAATGCCATTTCAACAGGTAAGATAATATTTTGTGCACTCAAATGTTCGCATTTCGATAACAGCATACATCCAAATGCAAATGTGCAGTTCAGTCGACTAAATAAACATCTCGCCCCGCCATAACACCTGCCTAAAAGTAGCTAGTGGCCGAGAAAATGTTTAGGCTTTGACAACCAATCTGATTTGACGCTAGTCTCCATGCGTCGTGCGAAGGGCGCGAACCTTTCACCTCCGGGACCCGATGAGAGACGAACGAGATAAGAGGGACCGAGAGACATTTCATCTGGTGGTGAAGAACTGTCTGCATCACACAGACGAGAGAGCAGCCATAATTAAGCTAATAGCACAGCGAGGGGAAGGCAGATAAAAGAGATTATGAAAGAGGAATAACGCACTGATGGTTATTGGCACTGAGCAGCATTGGCAGGGCCCAGGCGTAAGGACTGCATACTGAACACCACAAATGTCCACCACCTGTTGTTCTGACTGCCCCTGTAGTGGGGTTGCACAGTCCAATTTGACTGATTTGTGGAGACACTGGAGCAAGTCCTGCTTTAATTCTGACGAGTATTTTCACACAGAGGTAATTAAAATAAATGCAAGTGCCAAGGATAAAGTCAGAAAGCCTGTGGTTCGAAATTGTGAGTAGCAAAGAAACTCAGATGAGAGGGGCTGCTGATTATTTTCCTAAAATAACAGACTACCAGGTCTGCCATTATTTATCCTCCTTTCAAAGAAATCTCCCTATGCTTCGTGTTCACGTGGAAAACAAAAAAAGAAACACGTAAAACATTCTTTCCCAGTGTCAAAAACTTGTGCTGCTTGTCAGATGTTGTATTTAAGTCGGACCGCAAAATGTAAAGCTTTGAAATATTTATGATCCCTGCGCAGAGAAAGATGCATGAGAAGAATACTAAAAAATAAAATAAAAAATAAGTCGGCGCATGTCTAATTTTCACCTCATCTTACTGAAATAATTGCTAAGAATCTGCAACCTGATATTTTATGCTGCCTGCTTACATCTTTTTTTTCCCCCCTAGGAACTATGCGAATAAATATTTATATATTTGAGAATGAATATTTTGGGTGCGAAATTGTTTATTTATTCCATTGAATATATAATTAAGATTACATGATGTTGGAGCTTTTAAAGGTTGTATGGAAAGATTCAGAGTGGATCAAACTAATATGCTGAGATTTGAGATTTGCAGCTGATGGACGTCCTTTGACTATTAAGCTGTCTGAACGCATTGCATAATTCAGCTCAAGAGCAGATGAAAAAGAATGCACTGAGTTAAGTGAGCGAGCGAGTGTTTTCACTGAAAGCACACAGTTGGAGCGGTGTCCGAGCCTGAAAGCGGATCCCTGCCGCTCCTCGAGCTGACCCCACGGCCGCTGACTAACTCCGTGTTTGTTTTTGCTCGCCCCGCAGGTCCAAGCTCAGTTACAGTTGGAGGGGGTCGGAACACACTCCCATCCTCATCTGCACCCACACCTCGCGGCCCACGCTCCCTATCTGATGTTCCCGCCCCCGCCCTTTGGATTACCGATCGCGTCGCTGGCAGACTCGGCCTCTGCAGCGGCCGCCGTGGTAGCGGCTGCCAAGAGCAATAGCAAGAACTCCAGCATCGCCGACCTGCGACTCAAGGCAAGAAAACACGCCGAGGCGCTGGGACTCTGACCCCCATGGGCTTCTCTGCTGCTCTGAACTGATAATTGCTTCTAACACAAGACTAAGCCTGTGAAAAGGCCGTGACACTCACAGTTAAAACAAAACAAAATAAAAACAAAAGAGAAAAAAGGGGTGTAAGGGGAGAGAATGAGAGAGAAAAAAAAGTCACAAAAAACCAGCTGCCAAAACAAACCACTTGTAGAGAAAGGTAATTAAATACCAATGAATCACCTTTTACTTTTCGCCCAACAGGCAGGACTTCTTGGAGGCCACTGGCTCAGCCCTTTCCAGGCACAGATCACAGCCCCAGGACCATACAAAAATGTCTGGATGTCTGTCTGAAAACCAGCGTTTAGGAGAGAAGACTTTAAAAAAAAAAAAAGCAAAGGCAGACACAGAGTGAGACTAGAGGTTGTGTTTTTACGGACAGACACTGAAACTTTGGAATCTCAACCTCAGAGTGAAAAGAAAGAGACGGCCATATTTGCCTCCTACCACTGTGCCGCTGCCTAGTGCACGTGCTCAATTGAAGGATAGACCTATTGGGGCTGGCCTCCATTGTAACTGACATACATCTATGTTGATCACTGCCATGATAACCCTCCCTCCACTACAATTCATATCTAAAGCCGTTATTTGCATTTTTGATTTTTTTTTCTTCTTCTTCTTCTTCTTCTTCTCTTTTTGGTCATTCTGCTGTGGACAAAGATTGGAAACAGCAATAACATCAATGGCACAATCGCCTGGTTTTTAGTGGAATTCTTATGATTCTTTCTGTTTTAGGAGGAAATGTTGCATCGCTGTTATTTCCTTCTGGGCATGTGTATGGACTTTTAGCTTTCATTCTCATATTTTGTGCTCTCTTTTTTATGTGATGTGTCCTGGAATAGAAGTGAACCTAGCTTTTGCACTTCAGGTCTTGTATTACGGTGTTTACAATCCTTAATGCAAGATATACTACTTTTATGTAAGGGGGAAACAAATTTGGCTTTCGTTTCGCTGAAATACATTTAAAATCACCTTTTCTGTTTGTTTCAAAAAGGATAAACAGTAACTGCAACTTTGTAATTTAACATTTTAAGAAACATCAGTTTAACTGAAATGCAATTATGTGCAGTTAAGTGCAATACTGTAAATATGGAAAACGTAATATAGCGGTTGATGTTTGCTAATTAAACAATGATTTTTAAGTTGTTGGGTTTTCGGCACTGATGTCGATGTGTTGAAAGTTCTTTGCCACAAACACATCTTTAAAAGCTGTGTAAAAGATAATTTGCTGACTCGTTTGCAATGTGCCATAACTCCCAGAAGTTGAATGGTATTCAAATATACTTTTGTACACGTGCATTAAAAGAGATATTGATATCACCTTGAGGCAGACAAGGACAAATTCATTTGACACTGTACAAAACTGCTCTAGGTTCATGGGTCATAAACACGTCTGTTTTTTTTTACCATAACAATAAATCCACCAAAGACAGCAATTTGATCACATTAATAGAGGTAGAATTATTTAATGCTCCAAAATCATTTACAGTATGACATGCGTTTTAGCAACTGCATACACAGTCTGTTTTCCCCATATAAACAAGAAGCTGTTCCCTGAAAATATCAAATTGAATACAACGTTCAAGAAAACAGTATTATTTCCATAAGCGTACTATGAAACAAATTGCCAGTTCGGACATCAATTGCCTTTGAACTACAGTAGTAGATCTCGGTCAGGTCTACCTCTAACAATAATCGCTACATTGTGGGCCTGTTTTCATTGTTCACCATTACGGTTGTTTAGGAATGTTTCTGTTTCTTTCATTGGAGTCATTGGTGCTTTTATTTATTATTTGATCTGAAAGTTTATAAATGTTAAATAGTCGAATTTCAAGTGTACATATTTACATGGCTTTGCATTTATTTTTATATATTTTTTAAATGTTAACATTTGCAACAGTTTTAAGCAAACGTGTGACTGCAGTACATTTGTTTGACTAAAATGTAGCGTGTTTGAGTTTACAAACATTTCAGGGATGGTGGATGAAACTTTGTGTTGAGATTTTCTTGATGCTCCAAGGAATTTGTTGTATCCCATCATATTGCATATGCAAGCATGCCCAAACATGATTCACCATTGAGTTTTTTTTTCTTTCTGTTGTTTCACTTAAAAAAAGAATGTACATCTTGTACAAGTAATCTATCAATAAAAGTTATAAATATTTGTAAGAGAGTTTGTAAAACTTTGTGGCCCTCTGAAATTTTATGAATAAAGGTTGCTCCGGTTCAGATACATTCTTATATAATATGCACACATTATTATTTCTACTATTTATTACTAAGACTCATTATAGGAGCCACAATATATCCGAAAAGCTAAAGGTTGTTTCAAATGAAATGAGAATTTATTATTTTATTATTAATTTATTATGACACAGCATTAGCTAAAAAAATATCCTAGATGTAAATAATGATCTAAGCCTAACCAGAAAAAAATCATGCCTTTGTCATGTATGAGGTGCAATATGCATTTGTACCCTCCATATATCTTAAACCAACATCACAGTCACAACTGACTTTAGCGAGCCATTTTTTGGATGGCTTGTTGCATCTGGAAACCCAAATCCAGATGTGTGTACACAAAGTAATTACAACAGGCAACATAGTGGCTTTTTGTCCAAATCGCATGGAGAAATTAGTCCAAATGGCGTCCTGTTGAGCAAGTACCCCCTAAAAGGTCGGAGCACGTTTAATTTGTAGCTTAGCACTCATACATCAAGATGGAGTGATATAGGCAAAGGCTGATACCCGCACATTTAGGTACTGACCTCTGGCTGGGGTCTGCTGGATGAAGTAGAACATAACAGCATCCTTTTATGTGCTCTAATAATTGGCAACGTAGGAGCGCCATCAATCAAGCCACACCAAGTTACGGTTTCTTTTTCAACATGCACAAACACACAAAGGTATTTATATTGGCCGCAAATTAAGACAAACAAGCAGCCTATGAAAGGGCTTAATTAAAAGTAAACCAAACTTTTTTTTTATTGAATCAAATGTTATTGCTCGCATTAAAAGTGACTTGAATTTTATTGCAGTTGTACAGCTGACAATGCTAAAGCTGACGTACCATTTTGTTTTATATTATATATATCTATATAAACAAATTTCAGAAGACACTTCCCAATCTAGTGCATGTAGAAACACTTATTGTGACATCTAACAACTGAGAGTATTAAAATATGAAAAGTTGAAATTCTATACAGGACAATTAAATTATTTTGAGAGAGAAAAAGCAAAAACATTTGCCTTCCAAACATTTGTTCCTGCTGAAATGAGAAGAACTTGAACTTCACATGAGCCGTATCAACATCAACCAGACTATATGTCCATGCGTAAATACAGTTTTCCCCTGTAAGTGCTAGGAAATGTTTACCTTTTTAATCTTTTAAACAAAGCTCTAAAGAAGAAAGAGTGATGTTTAAAAGGTTTTGGGAATTCTAGCTGGAAAAGTTCTAAGCGTCCACATCAGGTCTTCAGGAGCTTGAGAGCATTTTAAACTACGTTAAATTCAGTCTTTGACAACCCCTTTCATTAGCAATTGGCAAAATGAACAAGGAGCTGGGCTTCAGTAACTGGAAAACATTCATCGGTTCTTCAACAGTAAGCGTTCTCCTCCACTTCAAAATGAATGAGAGTGAATATATTAAGCAACCTGGAACCTTAGGAACTTTTTAAATGCTTTAATGTTTACAGTTCCTCATTTGAGAAGGTGTTGTGCTGAATTCAAGCATACTGTATACGCAAGCATACAAAATTACAAGAATCGCTCTGGAGCAGAACTTCAGTAATTTAGGTTTATGAACTACATGAACTCAAAGTACTAACACTAACTAACATCTCCAGATCTGATCTTATATTTTTGTAGCCAGTTGGTTCTTGTATCAAGTTTTAGGACAAACAATGGAAAACATCACTAAACACAACTATCAGCCATATCACCATCACTCATGTCTTAAGGTTATGAGAATTACAAGTCAAGGCGAGGAAGAACTTGTTATTAAAATGAAGACGTGATATAAAGTTGGGGTATTTCTAGAAAATCAATAAAACAGAGAAATCTGTTTGGAGCGATTTTTATTCAAAGTCACCAGTGAATTAAGCCTTAATATTGATTTGACCATGAAGACTTAAAAGAGAACTAAAGCTTGTGAAACAAAGGATGACAGCAATTTGTCCATCTGGGGCTATTTTTTTTTTTTTTTTGAGCCATTAAATCTCAACCAATAAGCTAGCCGTTTTCTTGGTCTGGTATTGCTTTCTTACTCAGTTAGATTCTGTTGTATTTTGAAGTATCAAACTAAAACCCTACAGGACCTGGATCTAACAGAATAGTAAAGCAGCAAGACTCTTCTTTAAGTGCCATTTCTCTTGCAGCATAAAAGTTACAATTCAAAATCTGTTAGCCTCCACTTTGAAAGACAAGGTATAGTACCTTGGTGGTTTACCTGTAAGAAGTGAGAAGCCATTTGAAAGGTTCAAGAACCCAATCTTCTCAAAACAAAAACTGGTCAGAAGGGCCAATATTTCCGAAAAGGTAAGATATCACTAGAAATGACTGAATTCAGTTGTAGAAACATAAAGACTTGACTGATTAATCAAAACTGGTTGCGAATTATATGCACACCGCAAATTAAACAGCTACAACAGGACACAAAAAACACTTTGTAATGTTTGTTTTAATGGCTAATTCAGAACATGCTTAAATAATTAATAGTCAAATCTATACAATGCATAACAATAAAAACTGTTTCTGTTTACGGTGCAGAGAAAATGTTTCGTGTTTATTCCATTTTCACAACAAAAGGCTTGGTTGCTGTCTACATTTTGTGAAAGCTCTTATTGTTTAAATTAAATTATGCCTTCAGTTAGACATAACTAAAATGTATTGATTCTGAGATCATGGCCTTCCAGACAGAAAATCAGATAAAACCAAACATTTATCTCTTGTTAAGATGCCTTGAATTATCATTTTTCTCCCCCATGTTGATTATTGTAAAATATTATACTTGCTAATATTCACAGAGCAAATTTCAGGAAAATAAGTCTGAAGCCTAAGTTAAGATCTTGTTTAGAAAATGGAATATTTTAACTGGAATTAATACTGGCGCTGTTTTTCTTTTCTGGTTACAAAAAGTAATACACAATAAAGTTGACTTTCTCTGCCATTCCCAAGGCTTTCAAATAAGCTTCATGAGTGAAAGGCTGGTGACGCAGTGAAAATCTTTTCTTACTAGTGGGAATCAAAGTCAGATGCTTCAGAGGCAACTGAGTTTTCAATGCACTTAGTCGATCTCCCTCTATTGGGAGATAAAACCAGTTAAGCGCTCTCATGTGAATGCAATGCAGCGATGCAATATTGAATGATGAAAATTTTGAAATCCATTTCACTGTTTACTGCCTTTATGTCACACTATATGCTTCACAGTCTCGACACATTAAGTAAATGTAATTCAAGATGTGAACAGATGATACTGTTTGAAATGACTCCATAGTGTCATAAGGTCAAGCGATTAAACAACAGTTAACTTTTTGTAACAAAAACAAGTATACAAGTGAATATTAATAAAGTAAATACTTGAAGTAGCTATACCAAAGAAACTAGAAATATACTGAGCGACACGGAGAGCAAGACTAACCAGTTTGAAGCACTTTGTTCTACAGACATAAACACTTGCAACAGCAGAGCAGTTTTTTTGACTAGTCTCATAATGAATGATCTAAGAATACTCAAAAAAGATGGTTTTATAATACAGATAAAAGATTTTACCACACCAGTATGCAAAATTACTTCCTGAGACAAATTCTTGCCAGTTACGTTTCAAAAACCCACTAATTCCAAGTGTTTGTCCATACGGGACAAACTGTTTGTCTGGCCGTTTTTTGATAATCTACCGTGACTTTTCGCTGTGTATAATCTAAACCGCACACTAAGCTTTGTGTAAACCATGGCCCAGTCTTTCAGCTTCTCTGTTGTCACTGTCAATTTGATTCAAAGTCCAATGTAGAGACTCGTATTGTGCCAAAAATGACTTCCTTAACCCTTAAGGTCAGCAACATGAAGAGAGCAGGTTTACAGAACATCAAGAGAAAACTTTTTCAAAAAGACTTTTCTAAAAAAAAAAAAAAAAAAAAAGATTGTAGAGAAAGCCATTATATGAGTATTGTGACAAACCGGTAACAATAAAGCACATTGTCACAGTAAATACCACATCTCTAGTTGTCTGAAAATATCAAACCACCAAAAGTATGATGAGAAAACAATGCAGACGAAATAGAAATCTAAACATTTCAGTATTTATTGAGATGCTTGTCATTTGAGCCTTTGCTAAAGGGTGAACCAGAGATGAAACAGCATTAGATTCTCAAAAACAGACCAGGCTCAATTTAGAGGAGGTAACACAAATGTGAGCTAGAGGCTAAGCAGAAACTCACACGCAGAAAAAAAACACCCATAAAAGTATAAAGCACACCAGATGATCAAACGAAACCGACTAAAATTCGAAACTAAAAATAGGAACACACAAGTAAGGTAATCATAAGCTGTATCCATGTATAATGTAGCAAAAAGTGCATAATGACTTAACATGGAACATTTTAGTCTAGATTACTAGCCACAATGGTGTTCAGTAACAAAATACCATCTTCCTAGATCAAATAAAATGCAGGTCCTGTTTCTGTAGAAGGAAGGTCATGATACTTTCTCTTCGCTCTTCAGTAATGTGACTGAGATTTCACCAGATGGAGCCTCAGCATATCCTGGGTGAATGTTAATGAAAAGCAAGCAGCCCACCTAAGCAGTTTACATGGTGTAGTATCGCTGTGAGCTATGCTAAAGCGATCCCTCCGCTCATACAAATAAAGAGCACTTGTGGGGAAAATAATTATATGCCAATTCCAGACTAAGGGTCAAATCTATTATAATGTAAATGCAAACATCATCTTGTATTTCTTTTTTTACAACAAAATGTTATTTAGAGGGGCAGTGCCTGAAACGGTACAGTGTATCTTAGACCTAGCCTACTATTAATCAGATCTTCTTAGGCAAAGTATACTGACAGTTTAACAAACAAGGCATACGTTCGCATTACATGAAGCAAACGTGAAATTTCACATTTAGATTGTGGGTTTTTGCAGGATTGTCAAGGCCTCAAAGGATTTCTTACGGGATTACCACAGGGCTGCTGGGCTAAGCTAAGTCTCACACCCTACATTCTAAGTGTAAGAGGTCAAAGTGGGCTGAATACATTTCAGTGGCATCCTGAGGGGAACTTTAAAATCAGGCATTCAGAAAAACACACTTGAAAATTGTTGTTTGGGTCCTTTGTGTACCGTTACAACTGAAATTGTTCATCAAAATAGTGCTTTGAGAGTGTGGTCACATAATATGAAATCAATATTGTCAATGAAAAAGACCACACTCATTTCTGTGAGACATATATCCTAATATTCATAATAAAGTCTGTTTTGACACATTGTATTTCTGAGGTCACCACCGGCCACCCTTCCCCAATTATTATAGAGAGAGCTTTGAGTAATTATTCTTGTGATGAACCTTGTTTTCTTGACTAACAGGTAAGTATTTAAAATAAAATAAAATAAAATAAAATAAAATAAAATAAAATAAAATAAAATAAAATAAAATAAAATAAAATAAAATAAAATAAAATAAAATAAAATAAAATAAAATAAATAAAAATGAAATAAAATAAAAATGAATAAAATAAAATAATAATAATAAAAATAAATAAATAAATAAAAAATTCTAAAACTTTTCTGGTAAGATTCACCTACATGCAGTTAAATTAGACCAGTCGGATCTTCGCAACCAGCATAACAGAAGTCACCACACAAGTTGGCTTATTATGTTAGAATAATTAGCATTGTCAGCATAGTAAACAAATAGTTTCCACATAATAAAGGGGTGAAGATGGAATTATGCTAAACATTTTTTTAGCCAAATAAGGAAAGTAAAATCTCACAAAACCAAAGGTGAAAATATGAACACAGGAAAACAAAAATGGAAGAAAAACAAATAAGTGGACCACTAATGTCACTGCAATATTGATAAGGTTCATAATAAAACAATGCAATAAACCAAACCAAAGCACTCACAATTAATCATGGTTAGCTGGGGGCACTTCCAAGAAAAATTATTTCATTTCAAGGGACAGTCTCAAGCGGTCTCTAATGAGATTGACTTCTCAAGCTGTTCATTTTGCCGTAAGTTGGCCATTTTGACCAGCTCAGACGTTTATGAGTGCTGTGAGAAAATGGCTGATGAAAGACAAAACAAGATTCCCGATTCTGCCAACATTATCCGCCAGGTCGGGTTCTCAGCCACAAGTCAAACACATCAATTTGGACTAAACCAATTCAATAGCACATCAGTCTTTTTCTGCTTAACACAATTTCAGAAAATATCCTTAACATTATGTTGCATTATAAAGCAATATATTTCACAAAAAGCATATAATGATTCTATGACAAAAGAGAGCTTTAACAATGTTCGGTGCTGTCAGATAAAAGAAATGCACTGTAAATCAACTGAACAGATGATCTTTGGCCAGTCAATGAGAAATAGGAACAGCGATTTCCAGCATCCTGATGGTGCCCACCAGCTCACGCTTGCTGTAGAGCTTAGAAATGCTTCTGAGGTAAAATTTTTAACTTTCTTAAGGCTAAGGGCACTTGGGTCTGTAAATAGCCGGAGGGAATGTAACATAGTCTGATTATAGCCCATCTCTCCATTTCCCAAATGTTTTACAGTTCCTGACCATTAATCAATAGCAGTAAAAAAAAAAAAATCCAGCTTGAGCTGCTGCAGTTCACTGAGGTGGTGGATTTCTAAGAGCTGTGGAAAGTTCAAGGTCTAACCGTGACTAGTTCGCGACTACTGAACGCAACTGTATAATACTTCACAATGAATCAGTGCGTGGTTTTTCTGTGCAGTGCTAACCTCGCATAAACCTATGCCCATTAGTCAAATTATCTTCCTAAATGATAAATGAAGACTGGGTTAAAACCGAGCACATGTCTGAAAATTCCCTTTCAAATGCTGTGTTTTTTAGGACAAAATAAATAAGTGAAAAAATTTCACACAACAACATTTCGCCTTCAGTTACCTGTAAACAATGAATGATACAATGACCTTTCCCAGATCCAATTAAATCAAATAAAGAGTGTCTTGTGTAATATTAACTTGTAATCAAAAGAAAGACAGTCCAGGCCTTTGAAGCTTGGACACTGAAGCCTATTGTGTACAGAGCGAAGTGGTAAAGTAGGAAAATATTGATGCCTTTAAACCCACGGGGATGGACACGAAGAGGCGAATCTTCACAGGGCATAATAAACATTAGCTCTCAGCACAGTCTCCGCGACTACATATGCCGATACATAAAATGAGTTATTGTGGGCACGATAACAGACTCTCTGCTTTAGCGGCCTCGTAGTAAAGCTAATAAATGTCATAGGTACATAATCCCCCTACACGTTTATGGAAACAGATCTCTCCTGTTAAGTTCTTTTACACTCTGTCCCCCGAGGCCTAGATATACTATATTGATGAACACATTAAGAAAGCATGATTTGACTAGAGAAACGCCTGCATTAGATGAAGCTGTGAAAGATGAATTCAATTGTAATTTGAATAACGCAGCCGGGACCAGATTACTCAAAACGGGAGGCAGGGAATCGTCTGCTCGGAAATTGAGTTGTGCTTGTTAAGTCGAGTGCTCATCACCGAAAATAGCATTTGCTATCATATCTGGTGTTAATACAAAGACTCATTGATAAACCACTTTGGAGGCAAATCCTGTTTGCATGGCTAACCTCTTTAAACCCTCTTAATTTCATCCTCTCATTTATCACTGTGCCACCAGAGCACATTTTCAATAAGTTTGTCAGATAGCTCATAAGCACCACGTCGCTGTTCTAGTGCACCGCTGAAGGGCCACAGACAATGAGGCTGTTCCAAAAGGTAGGCTGCTTAATTATGCTGCCTCCTAAGATAACTCCATACCGCCAAGAAAGTGTTGCACCCTTTGAGAAAGCATTCGAGAGTGCATTGCAACAAGCTTAGGGAAAAAAAAACAAATCCAAGATGGTAACTTCTATTTCATTCAATACTGTAAAAAAAAGTTCAAATACAATTATTTAATAAATAATAAATACACAAAAAATAAATGAGAACATATCTCTGTAAAAATAGTTTATTCCAGGAAAGAATAGTGTCCTTAAAAAAAGACAATCTCAGAATGTGTTTAGTGAAAAAAAGAAGGTAACTTATTTCATCCAATACTGAAAAAAATGTAATGAATAAAATAGATTATATACATATATTATACCCTGGATCACAAAACCAGTCACATGTCGCACGGGTATATTTGTGGCAGTAGCCAACAATACATTGTATGGGTCAAAATTAGCGATTTTTCTTTTATGCCAAAAATCATTAGAATATTAAAGGAGAACTCGGCAACTCTAGCGAACTCTAGTCACTTCTTCGCTGATTTTCCCTTTTGTTGTCGCATGTTTTCCACACGAGCTCCCCCTACAGCTGTGGGGGGGCGTATATGTCACAACACGGTCGTAAAAAACTCACTTGCGGCGGCCTCCTCCCCCTCTCTACCGCTGCTCATGTGCGTTTGTTTTGATCGGAGCAAGCCAACTGAATCGTGTGGAGCTTTGTCTACCGAGGTGGGTAATCTGGTAATACATCATACATGCGTGTGTGTTTATGTCGAATTGCCGTAAAGCGATTCGTGTTTCGCGCTCGTTCTCGTTCCCGCTTCTCACGAGACTTCCAATTTCTATTTTGCCGGGACGCTAGTCCCCAAGTTGCAAGGTTGGTTTTCCGCCTGGGAACGCTGGGGGGAGCGGGGAAAGTCACCAGTATCACCAGAACAGGTTGTTTAACCATCCAAATGATTTCTAGACAGTTTTATTAAGTTAAAAAAGTTACCAAGTTCTCCTTTAAGTAAAGATCATGTTCCATTATTTTTGTGAGTGAATGCAGCACAATTGCCAACATAAATGGACAACTTTAAAGGAGATTTTCTCAACGTTTCGATTTTTTTGCACCCTCAGATTCCAGATTTTCAATAGTTGTATCTCGACCAAATATTGTCCTGTCCTAACAAACCATACATCAATGGAAAGCTTATTTATTCAGCGTTCAGATGATGTATAACTCTCAATTTAAAAAAATTAACCCATAAGACTGGTTTTGTGGTCCAGGGTCACACACACAGACACTAAGGGTGTCACGATTTCGATTTTGTATCGAAATCGATCGAAATTAAACCACAACCTCGATCATCGAATTAAAAAATTGAATCGTCGATACTGCCACGCCCCCATGTCACGTCCGGTGCGGTCGGCTTGCAGAACAGAAGTCAACTAGAGCGCAATGCAGCACCCAGAAAGTTTAGAGGGACGTACATGCTCGCAACGGGGCTTAGGCTACTTTACAAGAAGTTCATATATCAATATTCTTCTAACGAATAGAAATAACCTTATATAATGTATCTATCTGTCTATGTGTACAGTTACGTTCAGAAAGGACGCGCAAGCGGTTGCCATGGTAATGAACAGCCTGCTAGTTAAAGCGAATGTATAATATTATCCTGTATCTGAGCCAAAATGTACAGCGCGCGTTATATTTTCTAAATCCAAACAATTGGCCACTGAACCAGCTGATAAAATCTACTTTTGATTCAAAACGTGATTACAACTTGAGGACGCTCAAACTCGATCGTATTTTACTGATACAAAAGACGCGCGCGTGCACACGCACTGAGAGGGAGCGCGGTTCACCGGGCTACGGTAAAATAATGACACAGTTTCAAGGTGTGTATAATTTAAACTACTTAGTCAATGCTAACAGTAGCTGCTGTAAGGTTTTTATTACTGCTGCTCTCCTTCTAGTCACTTCTGAACTTTTATTGATTAAGCTCCAGGTGACGGGTTGCCAGATATCACAAAAAGAGCAAAACAAGCCCCTTAAAAACGCAGTATAAGCATGGCAAAACTTTAACGGGGAAGGAACACATCTAAACCACTAGTATTACTAATATCCTATACAATTAAAAGGAAGTAACTAATTTATTATGAATAGAATAGTTCAATATAAAATATCAGATATTATAAACTGAATGATTAAGTGAAACAATAACATGAGATTGAAAAGTTATTCAGCAATACTTTCTTTAAAGTTTAATCGCACATACGAGTTGTATTTAATATCAATCAGTTGGGGGCAGTTCATCTAAAAGTTGATGGTTGTGTTCTGTTTAATATATTTAGCTATCAAAATAGTTTACCAAATAAATCATTTTACCAAATAAAAGAAAAAGAAAATCAAACAAGGTGAAGTACTTTTCATTTCTAAAGTAGGCTATTTGGGTTTATTTATTATACATAAAGCCCTTTCTGTCAATTTCTCCAGAATAGCATAACTATATTGTGAAATATATTTTAAAATGAGTCATATCGTGAAAAAATTATTTTGGTCATACCGCCCAGACCTAGTCTAGCCTAAGCAACCTGTGCTTAAAAAAAAAATAATAATAAAATAAATAAATGTAAAAATCGAGAATCGAATCGAATCGTGACCTTAGAATCGAAAATGTAATCGAATCGATGATTTGGAGAATCGTGACACCCCTAACAGACACACATATACTGTATACATATAGCATTGTTTGAGAAAAAGACAATCTCAGAATTCATTGCAACGAGTTTAGGGGAAAAAAATAAATCCAAGATGGTAACTATTTCATCATGCAATACTAAAGAGTATCGATAAAAAAAAATATTATTGAATTTAAAATAAAAAACTGATTATTCAAAGAAAGCTTCATTTTGCATGCTTCACTGTTTTAGCTATATGAACACAGCATATTGTTTTGTGTGTGTGTGGCCTGGTAAACCCTACATTATGGGGACAAAATGTCCCCACAAAGATGGCAAAATCCAAAATCCTTGTTCTTGTGGGGAAATTTGTTTTTGGTCCCCATGAGGAAAACAGCTTTTAAATCATACTAGTGATGTTTTTTGAAAATGTAAAAATGCATAAAGTTTTCTGTGATGGGTAAGCTTAGGGGTAAAGTAAGTGTAAGGGGAGATAATATCCAGTTTGTACAGTAGAAAAATAATTGTGTCTATGGACATGAAAATAAAACGTGTGTGTGATATTTGTGTGGCATGTGGGGTGTACAGCACCCATGTAGAGTGTTCCAAATCGGTCACATGTAAGGTTCCATGACACTTTGGATGCTGCCTTGCAAGACAGCTGTTTATGTAGGCACTATGCAGCTCACTAGATTTCGGAATAGAGCAGAACATCAGCTAACATTCAAAAGGACGTACTAATGAACTCACAGTCGCTTACAATGGAACATGAGCAGTCTGTAACAAAGTGCTCTGTCCTGAGTGAGTTTTCTGACAGCTGTTTTCAGCATGCGTATCTGTATTAAGTCCCATTTTACACCAAAGTCATTGAAAAGACAATGCTGTCAAAATGTCTCAAGGAATTTATTGCATACATACAACAGATACACCAATATGGCTGACAAACTGCACTTTAAAAGTGTTAAAATGACACCACGGCTGGGCCTCATCCAAGATGGCTGATTAATGGAGGTCTGCCTTGTGTAATATGAGCGGGGGGGGGGGGGGGGGGTCTGATCGCAGTTACTGCTCTCCAGGACACTGGATCGACACGCAGCGGGCCAATGACATGGCTGATTTGGAATGTAATGCATTAGGAGTGAATCTGACCTCAGCACATTCTGGACTTTTTCTGTTTTATGAGTGCATGCTAAAAGAGACTTTTTGAACCTTCATTCAGTTTGAATAACACACAACAAGTCAGTCATTGGCTTCAGTCTAACTCACATTAAACAATGAATATTAATTCTATTAAAATTCTCTTCACACTGTTTCATGTCATTTTTGAATATCCCAGCTTATCAATAAAACGATTTAATTGTATTATTATTATTATTATTATTATTATTACTACTACTATACTATAATTGATTAGTTTTATGAATATGCTGTGATATTTTCACAGCAGGTGTCTGTAAGATTATTTTAAATGTTTTTTAAAAGGCTTCATTAATTTGTACAGTAAAAATAGTATTATTGTGAAATATCATTACAATTTAAAATATATATATACACACACATCCTACTTTCTCACAACTCTTATGTTCATTTAAGACTTCATTTAACTCATTTAAGACTGTGCTTGCGAGGATACTCGACAAAACAGGCATTTTGGCATAATTTTGTGTGTTTGTGCGTTGTCTGAAGCTTTTTTCTGTCCGTACGAGTCGTCTGTCGCGCCAGTACTGCACTGTACTTCTCTTTTGTGTCTTATCATGCTTAAATGGTTTAAAAGCATTTGCATGAATAAGAGCGTGGTCATATAATGCATCGCTAGCCAAAGCATGAAGGGAAAAAAACTGATGCTGCGTTAATTGCGCAAAATATTTTTAACGCGTTAAACTGGAAAAAAAAAAAAACAATTGCGTGCGTTAACGCGTCAATTTTAACAGTCTTAATATATGTATGCATGCATAAACCAAAATATATACACTTTATTTTGATGCCAGAAATAAATATATAAATATGTAAATGAGCCGATTCACTACATATGAGAGAAAAAGGAAAGCATGTTTGACTATAGAGATCATTTGCTTGGTGTGAACCAGTGTGCACGAAACAAAGGCAATAAAAAAAAAAAAAACCACATATTCTGAAAACAGCTGAACTACTGTCAGGCAAAAAAAAGAAAAAAAAAAGTTAATTTAATGGCATCGGTTCTTTTTCTCGTTAGTTACTCCCCAACACCAGTAGCATCTAATTATAGAGACGTTTTCCTCTCCATGCCAAAGTTGAGGGTCAAAAAGCCTACTCGTATCTACAGGAGAAGTGTGTGGGAGAAAACAACGTCTACGGCACCAAACCCCTCACAGTTCATTTCAATATATAGACACAGAACTCTACTGTAGCTCCAGGTATTCCTCTTCAGATCTGAGGAAGATCAACGCAAAGGTTGTTTTATCTTTTATGGATCTCGTTGGAAATAAGAGATTGCCCTGGAAAGTCTGAATGGAGGACAAAGAGTTTGAGGGAGAAGGCGGCAGCCGCGGAGCAGCGCTGTTTGCTATGAGGCACTGCTCTTTTGAAATTGTTTATATGGGAATAGATCCCCATGGCCGGCTAATCGTATGGTTTTAGCAATCCCCGTGGAGGCCTAGGCTTTCTGAAGCTTCTCTTGTTTGCGATAGCCTCTGTGATATTGCCCAACAGGCTTGAGAACTAAGGAGTAATTTTCTGGATAGATGGTGTCATGAAAGCAAACAATTATAAGGCAGTCAGTGAGGTCTCTTAGGGTTATGGTTTTAGTCATATTATTTGTTTTATGTACTTTTTGAAGCATTAGCTTTTAAGTTAAACAGCTTAAGGGTCCTTCTCCCTTTCTGTTCACATTGTGGGGCTATGATAATTATTGGCTGTCTGTGGGCACATACAAACTGTTTTTCACTTAAAGGTTACTCCGTGACACAGATAGACACAGAAGAGAACCACACGGGCGATTGCAACACCATATGACCCAACCAAGGCAAGAGAACACAGAGAGGACAGATCAGGCAGAACAAAGGAGATGCTTCAGAATCTTAATTAGCAAGCATCAAGGGAACGAAGCGCAGCCTTGGCTGGTGATTGTTGCCGATCAATAGAACAACAAGTCCTGAGGAAGAGACCGAAGCAGATATTATTGCTTAAGGACTTAACATAAATCTAACACACTAATAACAGTCAGCCGATTGAGACAAGTGGTGAAACACAACTGAAAGCAGCTTCATCGACAGAGATTAGCTACAACAAACTACACACTTTATTTGGACTTTTTTTTTTTACCCGTATTCATCCCTTAAATGTCACAATATGTTGATATGAAAGACCTAATTTGTATCATTTTTCGTTACTTCCACTGCTACATAAAGCTACATTTTAAAAGCATATGCCTACTGACTAGCTGCTAGCCCACTGAAACATTGTGAAATGACGCTCAAGAGTTGTAATGGTCTGCTTTCTGTTTAAAAAGTGATAGCTGGTCATAAAAATTCTCATGAAAAAAAAAATGACATCCATAAATGTAAATTCTCATCAGTCAGATAACCAAATTTGTGATTTTCACGCATGGTTTAGCCGCAGTACAGTTGACATGCAATAAATAATACATAAAAACTGTCAAATTACTTTCAGAATATGTTCTACTTTTATTTTTTACTAAAATTTTTTTCCAACAAATAAATAAAAACAATATTTGTATCAATCTGATGACCATGACAATACAAGTGACATGACACATAATCACACAAAAGAAAAATATTGCCAATAACGGGCCTTTGTTGCTTCTGTCCAACATGTACTTACAAAAATTAGATGAGAATTGCAAGATCAAATTAATGCTGTAGGTGACAGAAGGCTAGAGAGGGGCAGTTGAGTTTCTGCAGAAAAGCCTAGCTCAAAGCAAAAACAGCAGAAGTTTATTGATTATGAAAATGCATTTACTCCTTTGAACTATAAAAATACACTCATGATATACAGTGCATCTTATGTGAAGTCAGAGACTGGAGTTATTCCACTCACTTGAGCAAATGAATGATATCATTTACCACAATCACGGAGGAGGAAAAAATCAATCAATCTAGGTAATTATATTCAAATTGTGGACCTCTGGATCTTGTATGGATTTAATATGTTTCTTTGGCTGGGTAGATTCTTAATAGATGCAGTGACTTGCTTCCAGTTAAGCTTAGGGAATAATAACATTTCCTGTGCAATCAGCATAGTAACTTTCTCAGTGAGTGCCTGATGCCTGCTGCAATTACTGTGTCTCTCTATAATATGCATTTCCACTGAAATGGAATCAAGCTGGATAATTCGTAGGAGATGCAGAAAAATGAAGAAATATAACTAGGGAAATTCAGTTTGTTTCAACATTTTCAACAGCAAACAGCCACGAGCATCAGCATTTCCATTGTTGTGCCAAGATAATGATATTCTCCGCTTGCAATGCAAAGCCTGCTATAATGCAACCAAAAGATTATAATGACAATCTCTAACATTAATCTGATTGTGGTAATTCATTCTTGAGGGCAGATTTTTTTACATCCGGATGCTGACTACCTGTGGCAGGGTCCTAAACACATTAAATTAGGTTTATTCAAAATCAAGACTTTTCCACGCTCTGCTGTCATCCCTTACATAAATTACTGACATGAGAGCTAATAAAACACAATGTTTTTCACATATTTACAGGTAGGTAAATAATTAGAATCATATGCTAAAATAATAGGCTTTATGCCATTCAGAAATTCAGTAGCTGGGGGCAGTGCTGCAATCTGGGTGGCTTTGTTCTCAAATTGAGTTTTTACTAGTGCTTACTGACTGAAATGTCCCCTCAGTCTTTCCCATTAAAGCCCCAGGGATAACTAAACAGGCCTACTAAAACATGAGTGCTAATTTAAATCCGATACAAAGAATTAATGTAAAACCAGAAGATTTATAGATAAAAACGAGCCTTGGTCTTAAAATATTTGACTCTGAATCAAAAATTCCATTATGTAGTTTCACTCGCAGAGTAATAATAAAATAAATATTGCACACATAATAGATTTGGGAACAGAGACCGGTTCTTATGGTTCTCACACCTGTGTTGTTATACCAAACTAAAATGATCTGAGAGAGCTTCCTGCAATACACAACATTATTTAACGTGCGTCGGAAATCTACATCGATTCCCAAATTAATGGCTCTCATGAGATGGTTTTTTTGTGAATCTAACACAAACAGCACAACCAATTCTCATTCTTTTTAGAGAATCAAAAACTCAACTAACCGTTAGACATACTGTAAATCAAGTTATTGACTGGTTGTTCATATGGCAATTTGTAGCAAAAGATACGTGTCTTGTCAGTGTTATTTTATAAATATTGATATTTTTATAAATATTATTATTGGCCAGTTATTGATTTATGCCACCTCTAAAAGACTATTAAAAAGTCTGTGTAACATGTTAACACACCTTTTGGAATGGCTTTAAATTTAATATAAAAACAAACAAACAATGGAACTGCACTTTTCCCCCAAATATTTCTTCTTTAAGGCCTGGTTTCACAGACAGGGCTTAGATTAAGCCAGGATTAGGCCTTAGTTCAATTAGGATATTTAAGTATCTTTTATAAGCAGTTCCCTAGAAAGAAAAAAACATTACTGATGTGCATCTTGAGACAAAACAATGTCTCTGGCATATTTTAAGATATGTCAGTGCAAGTTGCTTTCAGTTAAAACAGCTCAAACATGCATTTTTAAGCCTAGTCTGGGACCAGGCTTGAGCCTTGTCTGTGAATCCGAGGGGTTAAAGTACTAAAATAACCATTAATGGAACCAGAAACGCTCAAAAGAATTGGAACCGGAATATCATTTTTTATAAGATTCCTATTCCTACACACGAAGCCCTTCTTTCATTAGCCAATGACCTTTCACGCATATAACATGCCAGTCTAGTACAGCTGTTACTACAATGGCAGTCATGATAAATTGTGTGAGTTAGTTTTGAATTAGTACAACCGCAGGTTATGAAAGTGCAGGTTCGTACGCTATAGGTGCAATAATGAGCCTAATGGTAGGCTACATTCCGCTGCATGTGAATTCACGCGTATTTTACACAATTTATTCTCCCCAAAGTGTTCAGCTGAAAGCCAACAGATCTAACATGGTTCTATCATGGATTTGCCATCCACTAATGCTGGATCTGTCAACAAAGCCATGGCCTGTAGGATAATGGCCATATAGTTTCCAAATGCAAAATATTCTGATTTCCCCCACCCCTCACACTTGAATGCGATAGCATTTATAACACATTCCACGAGCCAGCAGCCTAGTAAACATCTTGACAGGGTATCAGCAAATATTATTTGCTCCATTAATAAGCAAATCAATTTCCCGGAAAGAAATATAACAAGACACCAGGAGAGTGGAAAAGGGGGGCGAAGCATGCCAAGTGTGTGATGGACATTTTGTACAAAACAACCCAATAGTCCTCGCAATGTTTTCCGGCACACTTTGTTCTGCACACTGATCTTGTCCCTGGAAGTACATAATTACAGTCTGTTAGTGCTGGCTGCCGGTTTCTAAATGATAACACGGCATTCGCGCTCGTTTTCTGGGCATCACAAGACATCAGTGTGCTGAGGAACAGAGCATGGAGAAAGGCATGTGGGGAAATGCTAATTATTCTGCCACATCCGAGATGTCCATCAAAACCCCCCGCACCTAATAAAAAAAAAAAACCCAGTAAGCCGAACGCAAATCAAATGTAACGTTAAAAGACTTCTGCCTTGTTATCGGAACGTATGGACGACATAAACACATTTACTTGAGCGCATTTTGTTTGGAAGAAAAGTGGCATGCAATTAGACAGTGACTACATAAGGACAATGGCATTAAAATGGAGGAAATGAACATGCCTCCGCAGACAGAAAGACAGCCAGGCATACAAACATGGAGACAGCCCCAATAATCCTCATGCTTATGCATGTGCAAATGCTCTTGAGGAAAAAAAAAAAATTCAGTGAAAATTCAATTGCAGACAATTCTTGACAACAGATCTAAGAAAGATCCCCAAGAAGAGAATGTCGAAGGCTTCTAATATCTTTGATAGTCTAGTTATGATAATGACAAGAGGTAATGTAAAATTCATGAAGTGTACCTAGCAGATGAAGATCGTTAATAATTGTTCAGCAGGCAAAAGAAAATACGTTTCAGAAGCCATACATAAAGACACTGCTTCATTTTACGGTAATTGTTTATAGACAGTTAAGTGCAACTAAATTACTTTCATCTGTTGGAACATGTGCAGGGGACGGCTTCAGTTTTACCTTTCCCAGCAGCTGTTTGGCATGAGCAGGCTGCAAGCTTGTTATTAGTCTCTAATTACAAAGATCCTTTGTCTTGTAATTACCCTACCGATTAGGCCTATTCATTTATTCAACGAAAAAAAAAAACTTATTTAAAAAATAATCTACACCAGACACTAAACCAACATGATGCGCGAAAGCCTCTTGAGATCTTCGTAATGATACCTTCAGAGCTTGTTATGATTTTCTGAGTGTCTGAAAATCAGGTTTGGTCCACCTTGTCCCATCAAGAGATAGCTTCAAAAGTATCATTGACAGTTATGTGTTTGGACTTCTTCTGTGATACTTTTTCTGAGCGTGTAGTTGTGTAGATGTCTCCGCAAAGATCTGTGGGTAATCTGTCTAAAACAAATTACCAGCACCATTCATCAGAATGTATAGGAGCAGCATTGGAAATGGCAGAATCTCACGTGCCGAACCTGCCTGTCAGGAAATCACGCTCAGATCAGATTAACCTATACAAGAGAGTGAATATCTGAAGCTTTAGCTCAGGTCCTTTTGGCTATCTGGAAAGCAATTACCCCTGAGCACACATGCGGAGATATAACAAGGCATACCAATCTGATTTTAAACTTACAATGGGCCGCAAAAATGAGCAATTTTGATCAATTACATCTCCGCTTTGACGGCTGAGAGACGCTGTCAGTAGATGTTAAAATTGTTGGACGGCTATCAAAACATGGCTGAGGTCTCCTTTGGTTGACATGCACGATGTGGTAAAGATTTTACAGGGCCTGACCTCTTCACATGTTGCCCGTTTCGGCCTAAAGCATCTAGTGAAACCCTGTTGACAGGCTGATGTCTATCTATGCAGGGAGACGTCTGTGGTCGAATCCCACACCTGTGTGCCATTTCACCACACTGATCTCAGCCTTGGCAAGCTCCAACGGACAGCTGCAATTCAAAGATCTAAGCGGCTGTTTTTCTCCCAGGCATTGTCTGTTATGGTGGGAGAAGGGGGGCTTGGTAGCATTGGGGCCAATTTGGATGATTGGTCGTCAAATCTACGATAAAATGAGTTTCCCTGTGTTCTTTAAAAGTGACCCATGCCTGCCGGAGTAGTGTAAAATTAGACACGGCGTGTTTGTGTTGTGTCAGATGTGGTGACTGGCAGAAACTGTTAATAATTGCCTAAGTGCTCTGGAGTGTCAGAGCTGTCCATCACTCTTCGTTCCTCTCATTCTTCAAGCTCTCAAAATATTTTCACTGAACTGCAGAGGACAAACTACTTTCATTGACGGCCTTGTCACTTTAGCGCTTCAAGTTGTAAAAATATTTTAACTCCACACAAGGCAAGAGTCTCACGTAATAGGCGCCAATTCCCAGCTTTTACTGTCCTAGATTAACACAGAGTCTCTTTTATAAAAAAAAGTGGGTAAACTATCCTCTAATCAAAGAGTGACAGTAAAGACTTTTATATTGTTAAATTTTTTTTTATTTCAAATAAATGCTGATCTTTTGAAATTTCTATTTAAAGAATCCTGAAAAAAAATTGATCATGGTTTCTACCAAAATATTAAGCAGCAAAACCATTGATAATTTTTTTCTTGAGTATCAAATCAGTTAAAATAGTTTTTTAATGTAACACTATTTCACAATATTACTGTTTTTACTGTATTTTTGATCAAAGAAATGCAGTCTTGGTGAGCATAACAGACTTCTTTCAATACTTTTTTTTTTTTTTTACCTTACCGATCCCAAACTTTTGAACGGTTTGGGATTGTATGCCTGTCTGTATATATACACATACACACAGACACGGTACTTAGTGGGATTTCTTTATTTTATCTCAAGTAGTTTTACAAATGAAGCAGTGCTGAGATTCTTCTCCTAATTAACTGAAGATTCATGCATAGAAAAGCACAGAGTTAGAGCCGAAAATTGTGGCATTTATTGAATTACGTCCTTATTAGCGCCAAAACAGTGTCATTGCCGGCAGCACATAAACAGCGTTTTAAACTACTTGAATGCAGGTGACTATAACCTATTGTGCACCTTCATTCAGTGCAGTAATTTGTTATGTCAGTTTTGTATTAGTATGTTCTACTTTAGGGCCCCTGCCGGGTTGCTGTGAAAGAACAGCATGAGGCATTAAGGGCCTTTCGCGGTCCAAATAGACTTTCTTTCACTTCTATGAGCGAGCAGAAACTCATTCATTATTTTAATGGTTGTCAAATTTGTTTTCCAAACCTACTAAAAGGTTATCGTTGTTACATGCGGACAAGTGGTTATATCTGAATCAATGTTAACTTTGTTACCAGGGTAATTTACTGCTCTCCCCTGACCACATTGCACAAACTTAATCTCCGTATTTTTACAAAGTACCAGGTGAGGGAGATTTATGCCCTCTACATGAACTGACCTTTCTTTGATTAAAAACGGATTAAGGAGGGAGGGGGAGAGGGGACATATCATAAAAGATTGCAAAATGAATAAATTATGCTTTCCAACTGATTAATATGCCACACATGCCTTGGTAATGTATTATTACAAGCTTGGTCAAGGTTGTGGTCTATATGATATAGGGCTTCCTATGCATTTTTCCACCGCTTGCTATAACTGTAACGGCTAATGACTTTCAAGAGAAATTATGTGCTCCCGCTGTGGGTGGCTCAATCCCTACGGACTCTATGGTGCTCCATGTCAAAATCGGAATATGAGGGCACGTTCATTAGCATGCATAATTGCCCATGATTGGCCGAGCTCCTCTGTGACACGGCACCATGGGCACTCGGAGCGAGTAGCGGGAAATGTCACAAGATTTACAGTGAAAGACTGAGGCTGCGAGAGTTAAGAGATCTCATTTTTCTCAGGCAAGTTATCTTTATTGAATAAAACGTCCTCTATTAAGATGGATTCCGCTAGCAGTCTTTTGTTTACACAATAACTGTAAAGGGAGGAAGAATTCGCACATTCGGCAAAGGCAATTTATTATTAATAAGCACATCAGTGAGCAAGAGATGACCCAGGGACCAAAACAGTCATGGAAGGAGCATTTATCAAACATACACAAATAACGCACAACACAAGATACACTGCTTCCAATATTAGCAAACAAAAGATAAATGTGTCAGACCGCATAAGGGCTTCTTTTGATATATAATGGCACCTCTGCTGCGTGACCCCACCATCCATCCTTCCACGGGAGAACTATTGAAGTGTTTCGTCAAAGCAGTCATCAGCATAATCTAAAGATTATGCATTCTGCAAACGGGTTTGTTATGCCACCTAAAAAATTAGTTCGCGGTATTAGCAGACGTCTATCGCATACCTGCCTGATAAAAGAATCCACAGTATCATGATCAAGAACATCCTGTTTTACAATGAGCCAAACCTTCTCATTATCAGTACATCCGGACGTTCGCGTTCATTGATCTCCTAATTAACGAGCATAACGGGGAGAGGTGTTCCTACACGTAAAGGTGAGGATAACGAAACGTCTCTGATATCGTCTCTCCTGGGGCAGACGTTCTCTCGGAGTGGAGAGGACAGATGGGATTGACAGCCTTATTAGGGATCGACACACAGGGCCCTCCATCCCAGACTTGATATTGGATTTCTTGCGGTCCATATCAGCGCAGACACATGTAGATGTAGTAGCTGCATCTACGGGCAGAAATGAAATCAATACCACCAGCTTCTCAACAAGCTTTACTACATTACAGCAGCTGGGGCTGCAGGACCATCTGGCCGGCTCTCAAGAGTTCCAGAGCGCAGTGTACATCTCTGTCAGTGAAGTCACTCTTATTTGGTTAACACTAATCAACTGCAGCAAAACAGTGCAATTCTTCTCGCAGAGAGCCTTAACTTGATTTTTTTTTTCTTTCAGGGGTGGCGGGAACATCTGTCCCTCCTGACGAACTGGGAACCGTGTCGAGGTTCTGGATGAACTGGTGCGGACTGATTAGTTATGACAGATGACATCTAATGTGGGAGGAAGAGTTATTTCATTTTGTGTCCAAACCCAGACTGTCCATAAAAGCCATGGGAAAAGATTAGCTGTTTTTTTTTTCTTCTCTTTCTCTTTCTCTAAAGTAAGCTGCTTTTTCTGAATATTTCAATAAATGTGCCATTCAAGAAAGTTTGAATAATTAATTTCCCATTTCCCAGACCTTTTCAAGATTCTGCCATCAAACAATGCGATGCATCCATCTGGATGATGTTAACACTCCAACTGCACGAAACTACCAACCACAGCAACGCAATACATCCACTGCTTCTGAACAGAGAGAGAGAGAGAAAAGCAATAAATAAACAAAGCAAGAAAAACTCTGTTCCGCCAACAATAACATTAACATCTGACATGCAAAGCATCTAAAAAACAGCACCTT